>NW_013668025.1:74789-130388 GCF_000517525.1 Limulus polyphemus | reverse complement strand
ATGATCAACATGTTCTGAAATGGCACAACACTGATGGGATATAAAAGACTGGTGTGCTGTTAGTGAAAAATATTAAGCAATAATTAGAGGGCAAACCAGGATCAAGATAGGTTTGGGTGAGGAGTGGTAAGACCATTTTGGAAAAATGTTAGGTAACGTTTTTCGAACGACAGAACAAACTTTAAAATTAAATATTAGAGAGAACTATGTGTTTTAAAATTCACACAAGTGTTTATTAGTTGTACATAGTAAAACATTTCTCTATTTTATTCACAACATTTCACCAGATTTATCTGGTATCATCAGGTGAGAGAGATGCAAGTGTAAAATGCATCACAAAAAGGCCATTTCATGATAAAAATTACTATAAACTATGTATTTACATAAACATTATAAAAACAGATAGCTTTTGAAGTAAACAAATATTAATCCTAAAACCGTAATGTTTTACCTAATCTAAAAATTTATAGATTTACTAAGTTTTAATCATGCATAATCCAATGAACTGAAGTCTGTAAACCATTTGTATTACATGATACAAATATTATATTAAAGAACTGTTAAGGAACATACCTGTATGAAAGTCAAAGCCTGCTTTGGTGAGGAAGATATCACTCACTGAAACCTCTGCACTTTGGCTGTCCACCAACACTAATTCACATTCAAAAGGTGGCTTGAATTTAGATGGCAGAACACTGTTATCTCCACTTGCACAATTGTCACCTTATACCACCATAAAGAAAAGAAACATTTCAGTTTCAAGAATTTGTGATCAGTTTTAAATTTCATTAAAATTAGTTAAACAGGAAAATGGCCAGATGAAGTAGAAGTTTTAAAATTTACCAGTTAAGTCATGTGAATGATGAAACGGAACAGTTTTAAGGTTGATCAGCCGAATCATGTACACAGAGAAACAACCAGATGAAGCTAGAGTTTTTGGATGCAAAGATTGTTTTCAGTCATTTTTATCTATACATGGGTAAACACTAAAAGTAAGAAACAGCTTGAAGTCTCATGCATTCTTCAAGCATTTGTTTCTTAAAATTTTGCTTTGAATGTGTTATAGATATCACAGTTAGGCTTAACTTTGTGTACCAGCTTGAATGGTAAACTTTGCCATGAGGCTGTCAAATGAACTTTATTTAATGTAATTTTCAAAAGGAAGATTTAGGCTATTAAATATACAAATTTTTACTAAGAGGCAAAAGATTGTGGGACAGATTACATATTTTTTTTCACAAAACTTTTATACATTTTTACAAATATTTTATGCATGCTTTTTTATATGATTTTTCATGTAAATTTTTTTAAGTATCTAAACTAATTAGATGCTTAATTTCAAAGATTTTGTAGAAACAAAACATCTTAATTTCTATTAAGAATGGTATACAGGATATCTATGAAGAATTGAAACACTTTCGAAAACCATACAAGGAAAACCATTTAACAGACACACACTGTTTGTTGCACGTGCGTAAATAAGGTAAGTTTTACAGCATACAATCATCAGAGTTCAACAAGTAAACCACAAGTTACATGCAAAATATTTAGTCTGTACCCAATCTCTTGCCAAGTATTTTGCCACACTGCAGAAGTAACTTTGTGAAGGCTTCTTAGATATGTTGATGCTTACTTACAAACTTACTAGCATAAACCATATCCTGTACAAAAATCCATAAGCATAACACCTGAGAATGTGGCAGTCAGTTGATTCAGACATGTTAATAACATTTATCACAACTGTAAAATAAACATTATTTTTAGGGTGCAACAAACCTTACATATCTGTGTTAAATTGTTTCCCCAGTATGTTTTTCAAAATTGCTTCCAAAATTCTTGAACTCCCTGTATACTAAGCACACGAAAAATGATACATTAAAATACACGGTAGTGTGTTGTGTGGCCAAAACATTCTGCAGGACACCCTGTGTGTTATTATCAGGAGTGATAGTTTAGCAATTTTCCATTTTCTGTAGCTTCGACTGCGGTAATCCAAACTATCACATATTTTCAGTGGATGTGCCCTTACTTCGCATACCAGATTTTGAGGCAATCCATTAAGAAATACCTGAGACATAACATCTCCAATTTTTATTGAGTTTCTTCCGATTTTTTTTTCCTTCTCATTAAAAGTACGGAAATTTTATTTGATAGAAAACATACTCAACTTTTTGGGATATTTTTCAAAACTGGTACACTGATAGATTTTTATAACCTAAAATTAGGATCCTTATTTGGTGTGAATATATACCACATGTGCAAAGTTATTTTAAAGAAATGCTCATTTTATTGGTCTGTTCCAAATAATAGGGTTGCAATTCTAAAACTAATGTTGGGTACTATCAAATGTCACTTTCTTATTTGCTGTGGTTTGATATCTAAATCAAAAACACCTTAGGTGTGAAATAAAAGAACATGGGCAAAAAAGTACTGAGAGTGTGACTTAAAGGAATGAAATCAAAATTGGCAGCTGAAATAGTAACTACACTTATAGCATTGATAAGAATTATACATCAAATATTACTTCATTAGTTAGCTAAGCTGTGTATTTTGTTTTACCCACCATCATGCCCCAAGTTGAACACAAAAGTACAAACTTTTTTTATGGACAAAAATTTATCTTTTTTTAAAAACTAATGTAACAATATTACTTTAATCCTCACTTTTATCAAATAATGAAATTCTACATTTTCTTTAAATGTTCAAAACTTTTGCAGTTATATGCTATCAGAGGTTACATAATTGTACTAATACTTGCCTTAATTCTTTTCTACTAGTGAAATGATAAAATGTATTTGATATTGGATTTAATTACAGTAAGTTCTCTGTTTATGTTGTTTCAATAGAACGTTGTCAATATTTTACGGCACGATTTTTTTTATATATATAATTTTTTCCCCTATAACATTGTTTTAAAATTTTTAAAATGTGCCCAAACTTTGCTTTGAAATAAGAGGCATCCCAGAGTCCCGCAAGCAAGCATCAGTCCAGTTGCCCACCATTTTTGATACTGTGACAAATTAACTTGTCACGTTCCATGCATTACAATTCCAAACCACCCAAACTCTTCTTCAAGCATGTCTAGGAAATGGCCAGCAAGTACGCCAGTGAAGAAGGTGCAGAGCACAATCAGCTTAGAGGTGAAAATAGATGTGTTAAGACGTTTTGATGCTGACAAACATGCAGTGAATATTGGCCACGAGCTTGGCCTACCCCCGCCACCAAAGTAGGAACTATTTATACAAACACTGATAAAATTAAAGAATGTGCTCATAATGTGACTCCATTAAGTGCTGTTAGAATACATTTTATGTCAATGTTTACTGATTTAGCTAGTTTAGTTTATTTATTTAGTTATTAATGTGGCAGTATGTTTATGTCAATGTTTATTGATTTAGCTAATTTAGTTTATATATTTAGTTATTAATGTGGCAGTATGTTTATGTCAATGTTTACTGATTTAGCTAATTTAGTTTATTTACTTAGTTATTAATGTGGCAGTATGTTTATGTCAATGTTTACTGATTTAGCTAATTTAGTTTATTTATTTAGTTATTAATGTGGCAGTATGTTTATGTCAATGTTTACTGATTTGGCTAATTTAGTTTATATATTTAGTTATTAATGTGGCAGTGTGTTTATGTCAATGTTTACTGATTTGGCTAATTTAGTTTATATATTTAGTTATTAATGTATGTGTTTGAGTATTTTTTCTGTAAATTATGAGCAACTAATATCTCACATGAATGTATCCTTTATTTATATCAATGGGAAAATCAATTTCTCTTTACATCATTTATCCTAAAATTGTTTTTTTAAGGATACATCCCAAATCTAAATAAAGGACTTACTGTACAATCAGTTTGATTCAACAATATATATTTTTTCCATTAATCATTCCAATAAATATATGATATCATGACAGCAAAGTTAAGACTTTTATCTTGATAATTACTTTACCAAAATTTTCTACTACCAGACTAAAGTTCTAACGGGTTAACGTTAACGAGTTTAGTGGTGTTTCAAAAGGAGTTTCTGAATATCTACAATTTTACCTTAAATCTGTATAGGCCTAGAATTAAACTATTATTATTATTATTACTTGTGAAAACTGCACTACAGCCTAGGAAATCTGTATCACAAATAATCCACTAAAATAATAATACAAACCTATTATGTTTGACTTCCGTTTTTCAGCTGCTTCTCCAAGGAATACAGAAATTTTATATGGCTTTTCTAAATACGCATTAGTAAAATATTGGAGTGACCCTTTATCAATGGTAACCGTTGTCAAGGGGCTGATCTTCACCTTGCAAGTAAATTACAAACCATGCAAACAATTTTAATTTCTCACAAAAAACAGTGATAATTATGTTCTTCTTTAGAACTGAATATTTTTAATATTTGTAATTTTACTTTTTGTTTAGATGCAAGGGTAGTTAATTTTATCAAAACCCACAGATCTTCACCATATTTTACAAATTAATAAAAAAAAACTGTAAAGCACTTGTTTCCTCTACAAACTGAATTTTGTTTTCAATAATTAATTTTTTTAATATCTGGAATGACTATAAAGATCAGGATAAACCTTCTTCTTTATACATTTACTAGATGTTGTTACCTTTATATCTTTTGTATACTAAAGTTGAAAATATGAAAACATGATTCTGAATTATGTTCTCCACTTCCAACTAGTTTTCATCACTTTTATTCAATATCAATTCTCTCCAATTCATTTATCATCAGTTGATATTTGTATTTATGGCAAAGCTATTAAACAATACCTGCCATCATCTCTAATTTAATTCTACTCACCAGGAAGAAGGCAAACAGTCAGTATCATCCTACTACCAATGCAAAGGGATTGATGGTTACTCTTATTCCCACAGCTTAAAGTGCAAAATACAGAGCTCTAGCACAGGGTCAACTTTATCATCAGATAATGAAAAAAATTTATTATTTTCTGGACTTGCTAACACATTTGTTATCATAACTTAAAACATATAACAAGTAAATCCTCAAATTTTTAAGAACGCGTCTGTTTCTAATTATTAATTGATTGAAGATATACTAATACAATGACAAAGATTTCAAAATGTCCATAAGAAAATTTTTCTCAACAAAGTAAAAAAAAAACACTTACCTCATACTGGGTCACAAATACACCAGAAATGTTATAGTTAATCACTCCCACACCAGGTTGTAAGGCTACTCCTACTGCCGTTGTTGGATTAATGTGAATAATATTTTCATCTGCGGAGGACCAGGTTCCATGGTGACCTGCATGTCATCCACGTTTAACAAATAAATTAAAAAATATAAAAGAATTCAAAAATATCATATATTGGTAACTAATTAGGACAAGTATGTCAGATACCTTGCTTCCAGATATTTGTACTCATTTTTTTTTAAAAAAAAGAAAAGTTATTTAAAAAAAATTGATTATAGCAACTTCAACTTTTTTGTGCACCATAAAACTATAAAAGTAGATCTGGTATTGTAACTACAGTGATATAATGAGATCTACATACATGAGGAAAAATAATGTTTATTTCTAAAAAAAAAAGATGTTTTGTCTTACAATTAATTATTATAAAAATATTTGATTAAAAAGAAAATGCCAAAATTCCATTACTTGTCATCATTGCTGAAAACATACAATTATTATAATCACACAACTGAAAATCTGGGGTTTCTGGTGACAGCTTTTGTTAAACATCAGATATGGAAAAATGCTTATACATTACAGTCAATATTGCTTGGATGATGTAAACGGTTCATTTGTTGTATATAGATTAGAGAGGACTATTATTAGCTTAAACAGTTTTGTTGTGCACTTTTACTATGTGGAGAAAACCTTGGTAGAAATGATATACATTTACCTTCCCGAGATACCAAAACACTGTTGAAGCAAATCACATCTCCTACTGTGATGCTGGAAGAAATGGGTTCAACGGCATGTCCAACAACAATATTCACATAATCTACCAACTGTGGGTTCTTAGAATCCCATACCTGGAAACAAGGAGATGAAAATTAAGAAATTCCAGAGATAAAACACTGCAGGTTATCTTCATTTGTTCAGTACAATAATGTTAATAAAATTCACCAAAAAAAACAAGATAAGTACCTTCAGTACGGTGTTCCCAGTTTTCAGAGCTTTCGCAATTAAAGTTCCATTTTCTGTTCCTTCAGTTAACCAAACGAGATCAAATCTGTTAATTTAAAAAAAAGAAACAGCAATTGTTTTTAATATTTGCTGAAGTAAAAACAATCAAAACTAAGGAGAATATTCACTAATGATGCAGCTTATCTCTTGATATATCTTATTATAAAATCAACACCATATGTACTGTTAAAGACAAACTAAGTTTCAAAATTTTCCTGTGTGCTCATGAATGCACCACACCAATAGTAAGTAAACAGTAAAATTTTAAGACTTAGAAAGCACCTAATAAAACTTTATTTTGATATCATTTACAGTATGAAATGTGTGTACAAGATGAGGCACTCAAAAAGTATGCATATAAGAAAGTAAAGGTGTTAACCTTAGAATTACAAGGCAGATTCTTTTACTTTGTCTTGCCATCTGGGTCCAATAAACCCAATAATTAATACAATACAGCAACTTCAAGGAAAAAAAAAGGAAAGAAAATATGCACAATTATATATAAGTTTATTATTTTATTTGTAACCGTATTTATTTCACCATTTTCTTTATCTAGACTGGGTCCATTAGACTTGGTCAGTAATTTCAGAGATAAGAGAAGGTTTCTTGTTAGTGACATGTTTTAATGTAAGTGAGGTTTAAGGACATATCTATGTTCAAACTTATATTCCCATAAAGTGACGTTAGTAGGAGAGTGAGCTATATTATATCTGTGTTCACACCCACTTTCTCTTAGACTTGTCCTCAATCTGGCTTTAATTTTACACCAATATTAAATTGTGATCTGTTGAAACTGCAACCCTCAGTTATATCTGAATGTTAAACAATAAAACATGAAATGAATTTCAAGCACACAAGACTACAAGCATGATGAACCTCAACTACTGCACATACTACCAACTAATGCATAACAATAAAATAAAACCCTTCAATCAAAAATACACAATAAACATTTCATATACAGGTAAAACCCTATTAAATGCATAAAAAATAACCAATTTTACATATAACTACAAAATAACCATTTAATTTCAAAATACAATATATGTGGAAACTAATTCTTCATTAACATATGTAGAGTTCACACTTAAATCAAACATACATTAATAACAATAGTTTAAATATAACACAAAGTATATATATACATATAGAATTTTTGGTTAGGAACTTTGACATACAAGAAAAAAAGTAATACCAAAAAAGTAAGAATGGTCATAACAAAATTAAATAAAACACCAATTGGGGGAATGGAATATGGTGATAAAGACAATGCGCAAAACAAAAACAAAATGTGGCAACATAAATCTGCTGACCATATGGATATATATATATAATAAAACACTAAATAAAGTAATGTCCCAATAAATAAACTTGAAGTAAGCAAAAGCTACGCTCAAAAGAAACTCCTCTGAGATGGAGACTGCTGGAAACAGTGAAATTGTCACTGAAATCAGCTTGAAGGTTGCAGGTACAACTACAACCAGAGTTTGTGATGGTTTTGTTGTCTGCTGTTCTGGGACCACTTCTGGTTCTTTTATTCTTACCAAGAAATAAACACTTTTAAATTAAGATCCTGTTATTGTTATCATGGTACTGGCCATGCAATCAGCTGTTGTTTGTATACACAGACATGCTCACATATACCTTCACATTGGCTGTTACGACTCAGTTACTATTGGTCTAGACTGGAAATGTTACATGCACAATAATATATGACATTTTTGAACTATGTTATGGCATATCGACATCAAATATTTGTAACTGAGAAACTAAGTCAAAGTTTTAAACATTAAATTACAAAACTGGATATTAATTATAAGCAAGTTCAGATTAGAAAGAAGAGTAACAAATTTGATTGTGACCTAAATTGCATTTGATGAACTACTTTGTGTAAAATAACAAGGCCACAAGGGACAAAGGGAAGAACAACATTATTGAGATGGAGCTTGAGATTGAAGGAGGGAAGAAAGAAAAGGTAAAACAGTTTGCTGTGGTCCACTGCAATAAGTGATTGAGGGCAGTCTGAAGCTGCCTCTCAATAAACCACATGTTCGATGACTAACATAAGATGTAGAAGTTATTCACACAGAAGCTGTTTGCAACAGTAGGAGGAAGTTGAGTAATAGCATTGATTTTCACACTAAAAAAGACACAACTCTGAGAAACTCAAAGTTCCTGTGTAAAAGAATGAGAAAGGGTCGAACCCACACGGACTTAAAATTGCCTGTTGTGTAAAGAATTATAAATACAAATGGGCAAATGGCCACGTAACTTATATGAGTGGAGATCCCATAAAATGATATACCTCCTTGTAGTTTTGTAAGCCTTCTCAAGATCAAAGAAAATGGAGACAAGATGTTCTCTCTTGAGAATGGATTTCCTTATCGAGGTTTCAAGTCAAATCAGGTGGTCCACAGTGAAGTACTGTCAACAGAACCCACACTAGGTGAGCGAGAGGACGTTATTTGATTCAAGGAACCAAACAAGACGAGCATTAACCATCCTCTTTAAGTCCTTACAGAGATAGCTAGCCAAAGAAACTGGACGATAATTAGAAGGAATCTTGGGATTCTTCCCAGGCTTAGAAAAAGGGAGGATAATAGCCTGGCACCAAGCATCAGGAAAAACATTCTCCTTCCAGATCTGGTTAAAGACAACTAGAAGAAGAGCAAGAGAGGCAGGAGAGAGATCGCACAGCATCTCATAGTGACCATCATCAGGTCTGACCAATGTACTGCCAGACCAATGAAGAATAAGCTTGAGTTCCACAAGCGTAAGGAGGCAATTATAGTCATAGAAACAATTGGCCCGAAATGAAAGGAAAGAGGTGATCACTCTGCACGAAACTTGATGGCTAAGAAGGCGGGGGAAGAAACAGAAAGGCTGGAAAGATAAGAAAAGCTCTTGTTGAGAGTATCTGTGATGCTTTGTACATCACCAAGTTCCTGGCCATTGGAGAGCAAGTTGGAAAGGGGATGGGAAGCATAACTCCCATTGACCTTCCAAATCATGTCCCATATGACTTTGGAACTGGTAGTAGATGTGAACTTAATCCAAGATTCCTTTTGGCTTTGACATCTGACCCGCTGGAAAACAATGCGGTTGGAAAGAGTGGGATACCTGTGAAAGGTATCCCATGCCCGTTTCTAAGCCTAACGTGCCTGCTGGAGACCACCATGGACAAGGATACCATGGGAAACGTGTCAAGGTTTTGGGTACAGAATGAACAGCTGCTTGAATGATGCAATTGTTAATGGATGGAAGAATAATAACAGCAGGATCGAGTTCTGAGATAGAAGTGAAAGAGAGAGTCAGTTGGTCTCGTTCAACTTCCACGATGACACTCGGGTCGGGTGGCATTGGCCATGGATAATCTCCTTCAAACTATAGGAAAATGATCACTGCTTCATGGGTCACTGTCAACCCTCCAAGAAAAAAGAGAAAAAAATTAAGGGGAACAGACAGACAAATCAATAGCAGTAAAAGACTAACTAGGTGCATGAAAATATGTAAAAGAACCAGTATTGAAGAGAGACAGGTTGTGATCTGAGAGCATACTCTCCCTACCATCAATATCGGCACCACCCCAAAGGGGATTGTATCCATTAAAGTCTCACAAGATGAAAAAGGGAGATGGCAACTGTTTGATAACAACACCAGAACATGAGGAATTCAAAGTAACATGGGGAGTAGCCTCAATGAGTGTATCCCCAATGGCCTTCAAGAGAAGTTCGTTGTGTTTTAGTGTGAATTTTTCCACCAAGATGTCCCCAGAATGTAGATTCTTAACTGACTTTGGGGAGCCAGCAAGTCACTTTAATCTCTTCTAAATAAAAAAAGAGACATTTATCCAAAAGGTTTGTCTGAAATGGAATGCAAGATTAAAAAAACGAGGTACAGGTTCAGAATGGGTTGACGAAAACAATAACATTTTAAAACATAAAAACATGCTGGAATTGCTTTATTCGTAGAATGACTTTTTTGTTATAATTAACATCAATCAATGCCAGTAATCTCCTATGACTAGATAATGGCTTGAGGTAGATGTTCTGTAAGATAAATCACAACACCATACCATCTCATCTGGATCAGCAAAGTCGGGTCGCCTTGCACATTGCCCACCATACCATCATAATGCCACAGCTTGTTCTACATTATACTCCATAGAACCTGGCCCTTCAATGGAAACTTCCACGAGGTAGTTCTAGGTGTCTGCAATTAACTGAACTCTCCAATCAGATTTATCCTAGCCATTGCAGAAAATCCCCTCTCACAGACTGCATTTGAAACTGGTATACACAGAATGATTTCAGCTAGCAGTGTCTTTCAAGTTGGGGTTCAAGAAAAGCCTGTGACAGAATTCTTGAACACTAATGCCTTTTGGCTGCTTCTTCATATGAACTTTCAGAGCTGACCATTCTGCCTGTTTCAAATGTTAAATATCACATCCCATCCTATTTAAAACTGTGGAGTAGTACACACACAGGTTATTTACTTCATTTTCTCCATACACTGCAATATCAGGATCAGTTTCTGGAAGGTTGACTTGATAGAAGACTTGTATATCCTTCATTATATGTTCAGAATCTATGTCACCAATCCTCATATTCACAAAAATGTGGAAATTTTGTTTTGTCTTGAACTATTTCTATATTAAGTGGGAGTATAAAATTCCACACCTTGGAATGTATTATCTGCCTCTACACTGTCTAAAAACATCTTCAGGTTCTCTCCTGGTCTTTACTGCAGTCAAGATGTTTCAAGGGCTTCAATACGGTAGGTAAACCACAGCTATCCTTTTGAAACTGAAATGAAGATAGATAATACATCCTTTAGAAAGTGCATGTAATGGATAAGATTATGGTCTTTCAGATGTTTAAGAATCAGCTTGGCTCTGCTCTGAACATCCACTGTCCCACCCGTATCCTCTACAGTGTTCTCAAAGTGAGGAATAAACACCAATTACTACCATAAAAGGACATCAAGACATTCACTCAGATGTGGCATCCATTTGATACCTTCCAAATTTACTGGCTTTATCATTTTCACCATAGCTTCAGCTAACATTTGACACTCTCTCAATTGTTTTGCACTGCAATGAGTGTTTGTGTAAATTCAATAAAACAGTTTTAAGATCACCAAAGATCTCTATCCTTCATTGCATCTGATACACCAAGTTCCAATCTGTGACTTACACAGTGCAGGGCAACAAGATGAGCCACTTATTTTTTTAAGAGTTTTACTACACTGCTTTTTCCAAAGTTCACATTTGCTCCATCTGAACCAGTGGTGATTAGTTTTTCCTTCCAGTTCCAACCTGCATTGCCCACACTGTTTCTTACAGACTCTTATTGCTTCCAAAACACCTTTAGCATGAGCATGCTCTACATTCTTTATCTTTATAAAGATATTTTTGGCACACCTTCCACCACAACCGAGTATACACAGTCTCGTGATTTACAAATGGACACACCTGTCACACCATCAAACATTATAGATAACACAGATGCATTCTTCAGTAAACTGTGTGTTTCTTTTCGGTTTTCCTCATATATAAACCCTGATCAGTCCATTAACTATTTGGCAGCTCAACACCATTCTTAGCTTGTAAATCAAGAAGGCTTGGGTACAAAGTAAAGGGCAGTTCATTATTAGCACTGAAGTAAGCAGTGTTAAAACAAGTGAGCAACTGTGCTTTCTGACCTTCGTTTAGCCTTCTGATAGCAACATCCAGAGGTCCAACTACTGCTAGTTGGAAAGCTGGTTCTCTGGTACTAGAACGTGCACCTACACTCATTCCTGTCTCCACTTCTCCAGTATATGAACAAAACATCGTGCTCAATTTCTTTTTCATCATTTCAAGTCGTGCCTTCTTTGAACTGGTATATGTAATGTACTTGCATCATGTTGTTTCAACGAATCAATTCTAAAATTAATCGCTCCAGTGACAAATCTACTCTCCTTAAATTTTCTATGTGGAATGCAATACATCAGATCTTCACTCTCATCGTGTTCTACCTATTTAAATTCATTCTTCCACTTAGGATAGAACATTCTTTTCTTTTTCCTTTTTTGTCATATTTTTTGGTTTCATTCCTTCTTTTTGATGTCTTTTTCACTTCTCCTCCTTTCTATTCCTCACCCTCCAAAGAGGTAAAACTGAATTTAAATAGACATTCCTACTTTCACTTCCTGTCATGAGGTAAACAGTCTTAAAATGGTCGAGAATGTTGTAATAGTTTTAATGTTCATTTAATTCATATAACGGAATACTTTTTTCATAATATTCAAAAGAGCTTAGAACAAACTTAATTAACTTTTTATTTTTTCAATATTTAACATCGAATTGAAAACTAAAATTTGTAAGGTGGTTGGAACTAAGAATAAAGGCTCAAAATTGAAGTTTAAAGTTAATCTCCAGTTAAGCCTAATTTAGGGTTGTGGCAGCATTTAATAGGCAGACTGCTCATTAGTGATACAGAGAGGTAATGTAACATCTCTGAAAATAATTGTGAAGTCATATCTGATTTACTTAATTAACATTCACATGCAATGCCAACTATGGTCTCGTTCTATTAGACCCTCTTTCCTGTAAAATGTGGTTGAACGAGACCATGTAAACCAAATGTGAGTGTGAATTGGATTGTTAACAAGAAATGCTGCAGGAAATGTTCAGATTAAAAAATGTAGACAGTTTTTGTGACAATTTAAAAGAAATTGCAATTAATGGAAAATTGTCAGCAGGAAGGCCAATGTTATATGATAATAAATTTACCAAGACCAGTCGGGCTACCTCGGCACAGATTCAGCACAACCGGACCCAACTTCAACTACACTTGGACGTGCCTTAATGTAGAACCCTGCCAGGAAACTCTACATGCATTTGTATGTGAGAGCATTTCTTTGGTGTCAGTTTCAGATGTTCAAAAACACCATGTTCAAGTTTTCATACGCAGCTTGTAAGACATCACTATCATTATAACCAAGTTATACAACTTCCATCAGCATCTCAAAAGTAGTTGGTGTACTGTACAGGTCAAATATGATGTAAAATTCACAGAAACCTTTTCTTGTGCTAAAAACATCCTTTGATATGCTTTCATCATTTAGCTTAACCTTTCAGTAGTTGAAAGCAAGAGTTAGTTAATTAAATTAGCAAGATCTTTTCAATGTATCTAGACACTCAAGTGTGGCAATAACCAGGCACTGTTAAAAATCCTTTAAAATCTGACTTATCACATGCTCTAAGGGAGCTCTTTACAGGATGTGTCTTCAATATGTAGATGTTGTTGGTTTTCTACCCAGTCAATTACCTGAACCAACAAATATTCTACCTGCATAATCTTCAATGAATGACCTCAGACATATTTACTGCATATTTACATGTTGGTTTATTGTTATTATAATCAACTAGTTTGAGTTACTTTGTTTTCACACATCACACATTCTAGCATGCAACTTTAACCATAATTTAACATTCAACTTTGACCATAATTTAACATGCAACTTTAACCATAATTTAACATGTAACTTTAACCATAATTTAACATGCAACTTTTAAACCATAATTTAACATGCAACTTTAACCATAATTTAACATGCAACTTTAACCATAATTTAACATGCAACTTTAACATGAGATCACCATAATTACAAACCATATCCAGAAGATATCTTGCTCTTGGAGCCCAAGTGAGCATAACTTGGTATTCTATCACAACGCTAGCTATCGACACAACCCAGCAATGTATCCACTAAACACCACCTCAGAATCTCAGTGTCAGTGGCTACATACACTTATATGATCCATTAATTGATTTTGCACATATTTTGGTCACCATTTTATAGTTTCCCCACATAACTGCATTCATTTGCTACACTAACAGATACTTTTTGTAGATCATCTATACTTAAATGACAACCCTTGAGCAAAAACCCATAATGACTAGTAATAATTCACACTATAACAGTGATAGAGGCAAGCTTCTCTGTTCGCTATTGGTGAAGAAAAATGTGTTTGCTGGTGCAATGCATAATCAAGTGGTTCAAGTTGCTCTTGTATCAAAACCATGCTCAGTCCAATAAAGTTTGAACAGCACCTGAAGACCAGGCAACTGCTTTTCTCTCCTAAAATCAATAGTTATATTTGAACTACTTTAAACTAATGAATCTGATTGCACTTTACAGCCTCTTGTCTCCCTCTCCTGGTCTTTTTACCAACCATTCTCTTTATTTGATGAAAGTGGGATTTTGTGCAGACACAGGAAATAACATATTCTGTAAGTGATCAAACTGTCCACACCCACAACAAGCATCACTTCTTCATTGTTCAGTTAAGCTTGATCAGGAGACTCAAGCTATTCCTGGTATTTTGTTATTAGCCATTCAGGCTTAACCGAGTCATTGTATCAGTAGGGATAACACAGTCTGTTACAGTTTCTTTGTAACATGGCAAAGACATTCTTAGGGACTGCATTTCCACCACAACCACTGCAATCTTTCTTCATTTCAGCAACTACTATCTCATACTTCATTGTTACCAAAATTTTCAATATAAGAATTTTTTTTACTAATGAATAATATTACATAAAATAAACTTTCCAAAGCCGAATTCTTGCAGTTAATTAAAACTCAGAACAATCATACAAATTATATGTTAGTAAATCTCTGTAAAATGAACATATGTATGGCATTAATATATATTATTAAAAGTAACTATTACTGCAACATTTTTAAATTTTAGCAAATTATACAAATATGGTTTTATTATCATATTATTAAAATAACAATATTAGTTCAGAAAAATCGATTTAATATAAATTCATTGGCTTTTTTGAAGCACAAATAATTTCCATTTTCAATCACAGATGTTTCTAGGCTAGAAAGAAAAACCATAAAAAATATTTACAAGATTTATAAGATTTATACTATCCTTTTATTGTGACAAAGACATTAACAAATACTAGACAGGTTTTTCTATAGTGTCTTTAAATTGTTTTATAAATCAATGAAAAATATTTCACACTTCTACATTTATATACACTACCTGCTTGGTCTGTACTTGATCTTTGTATTGGTCATATGGAATTTTCTCCCAAAGTCGTCATGGGCCGATACAGAAAACATAATGGTCAACCCCACTGGGATTACAGGCAAAGAGTGGTTAAGGGTCTGGATAACGCTTTGAGCATTTATCATGAGATGAGAGACGGGTTTTACCTGATCAAATAACACACATATTTTAAGAAAGTAAATTTAATAATAAAATTTAAAAATTTTTGAAGGACATAAAACAGAGAAATATCAAAGTGGATAATTCCATTCTTCTCTGAAAATATTATGCTAGATATAAAAAAGCACTTCCACAGTTTTTTTTTGTTCTAAATGTTCATTATTCCCTTGCTATAAAACAGTTTTCAAACTAAAATAAACCTGAAAGCTTCATGCTTAAATGATATAGTAAAAATCATGAACCAGAAAAGCAGATGTAGAAAGAGATCACTGAGTATTTTAAGAAGGTATATCAAAATTGTTCAGAACACATAACCTGTTAAACTATATTTACATCATTATATACAATTCTTCTGCTTACATAAAAGAAATCCTACATATTACATTTGTTGAATATTATGGCTTCATTACCTTATGATGAACTAATTTCTAAATGTTTTAATGCAAAACAAATTATTCATTCAAGCAAGTACTCATTTTTTAATGGTGGAATACCAGTTCATATTACATGGAAATTACATTATTAAAAAATAGTAGTTGATTTTGTATCTCAGCGTAATATAGTGCAAAACATTTACATAAAGTGTACATACTACAGGAAAAAGACCAATAGTTCACAAAATCATACTAACTTTAACAAAATCAAAAAGTAGAGCACCTTCTAGTTCACCAGCAACATTTCTAATGCATCATCATCAAGCTAACATTCCTTTGGAATTTAGTGTTATAGTAAACTTACTTTGACAAGAGTAAGTATAGGGTACTTCATTTCCAACTCTTCTATTGCTGTTACCATCAGTTAATATTTCTAAATTTTAATATTAAAAAACTTATTTTGGCAAGAACAGACATGGATTAATTAATTTCTATCTATTTTAGATTGTCACCATCAGTTGATATCTCAACGGTTTAATACCACAGATAACTTATTTTGATAAGAGAGGACATAGACTTATTCAGCCCTACTCTTCAATTGCTGTCACCATCAAGCTAGCTTTTCTCCAGAGTTTAATAATGTACTAAGCTTACTTTGACAAGAGTAGACATAGACTGATTCACTCCAAATTCTTCCATTGCTGTCACCATTAAGCTAGCTTCTCCTGTCTTGGATCTTGACTTCAGTAGTCCATTCCTGCTAACTTCAGCAGCTGAAGGTTGATCAACTGAGAGAATTTGGTAGCTTACTTGAGCAATACCATCTCTACAAAAATGGAGTTGAATGTTAAGTGCAATGTGTAATACTATTAAGCTACTATGAAGCTTTTTTGTTGAAAAATTAAAAGAAAAATGTATAATGAATATAAATTATAATAAAATAACAAAAAGTCTTCTCTGTCACATGCTATTGGCACACAAGTGTACTATATTGACATATCACTTCATGTCAAATTGTGTCATGTTCTTCTGTTAATCTTTTATGAACCAGAATGTGTCTTGATACCCCTTATTTTTTCCTTCTCAGAGTGAAATATTTATCCAAACTGCATGTAATTTAGTATAAAGTTACCAAACAGTTTAAACAATTAATATCTTATAATTTAGTATTCTACAGTTTTTTAGGTTGCAAAACTCCCATAATTTTTTGCAAGACACTGTTTTAACAAAACATTAAATATTTGTCCAGTTCATTTATTTTGCTCATTGTAGTAGTTATCACTTACAGCTATAAATCGTAAAAAACGTGACCTCGCCTTTCAAAATGGTATTTAACATTATCTTTTTTTCAGGATAGGTGTCATGAAATATTTGATCAAGATAATTTATTTAATTACATTTGATTAAATATAGTTTCTTTTCAATAAATAACACATTGTTTTATTTGTATGCATTGTTTGAATATTATAAATTTAATAATATTCAACACATAAGGATTTTAGTTCTTGGAATATTTTGTTATCAGCTACTGTATCCACTAAACTTAACTAAGCTTACTGTCATAGAAGAAAATTTTTGTAGTTTTCAAACAGATATAATTTATCAATAAAAAAAAAAATTTCTAAGCAAACTATAAAAAATTGAGATCCGTGGTTTGTTCTGACGTGCTCTAAACTTCCCATTAGATTTCTTTGTTCTCCCTTACAGGAGTTCTGGCTAGTCACTTTCTCAATGCCTTATTTACCCTACAGTGAGAAACATAGTTCATATTCTGCTCTAATTAGTCTTATTCATTCATTACCTAATTATTTAAAAAGCTCAACTAAATTATGAATTGCACAGGACACATCTCTAGACATCATAGAAGGGGTGGTAATAAAACCAGTAAAAACACAGAAGGAAAATCATGTGAGAAACAAACCAAGTATATTCTCATACAATATTAGTTTCATATCAACAATAGCTTTATACTTAAGAATGAGCATATGAAAGGGTTAATAAGGAATAAACTTAAAATTGTTTTTTAATGAAATTAGGGTTAAGTGCAGACTAAGACACGATGACAAGCCACTCAAAGTAGAAACTGCAAGAGGGAAAATAAAAATTAGATCAAGAAGAGCCTCTTGCTCTGGGGAAGAAAACTTTAAAGGAATACATACATATTACATCAAAGCATGACCTTCAAGAACCACTGATTAAGGCTTTAGTATTTTTCCTGTTAATTGATTATTCTTTGGTATACCAGTCAAAAGTCATATGATTTCTCTTTAAAAAATTCTAGTTAATTTTATTTCTAGGAAAATGTTATTCAACAATACCACAGGTCAGCAATCGAGTCTGAAAAGGTCACAGTATTATCACTGTTGAAATTGATTTAATTATTAGGAACAAGTAAATGTCAAATTCTTCCCATGCGTTTACAAGGCACATAAGGCTTTAGAACTCTGGTTCCATCGCTACAAGTGGATGAAAATAATTACCTATTCTTTCTGGACAGGATGCCAGTCCATCACAGCTTAACCCTAATTAACAGCTAAGTACCCACCATACAGGCTGAGTATACCGTAACAAGTGGGGTAAAGTGTCTTGTTCAAGAACATAACATTATGGTTCGGGCCAGTCTCGAACTCACAATCATCTGACTATGAGCCAAAAAATGTAAAGGTACTGAACCATGGTGCCTCTTTGGAACAAGAGCCGTACAATAATTTACATTCCTCCCAAAACTGAAGAACTATCAGAAACAAATATCTCACTCACCGGTTTGACTTCAGTTGGAGCTGTGTTTCAGGACTGATTAAAATATAGTTTCCAAATATAGGTGGTTTGGAAAGAGCTAGCTTGTCAAAAACCTGAAATAAAAACAAAATATGCAAAAGAATAAAAAATACAATTTATGAAATTTAAAGATGAGGTACTGAAAGAAAAACAAGTAGATCAAGATTAATCATAAATTCTGTTTGTTAATTTCTGAAACACATTTTGTGTATGCATATCTGATTCTATAAACATATTTCAAAGATTAAAAAGTCAAACTGATTATGTCTCAACAACCAAAGTTTAATTTTTTTCATTTTTTTTTAAGATGAAGAGTTTTCAAAAGATCCACTAAAATATGTTCTTTAGTTCCATCAGTAAGAACTTAATCACAGCTTAGACATACACACCTGTATCTGTATTTCATCTGTTAACGTACCACATTGATGGGTCTGATGATAGGAATGTGCTGTTACTCCAGTTGGATTCACGATAAGCCGAATTGTTACATGACCTGGTTGATGAGCTATAAGTCGAACAGCAAAACTGTTTTCAACCCCAAGTTGTATTCCACTCTGTTGGGACATTGTTATTATTATGTCTTCTATTTCAAATAATAGCACACACACACACTACTCCTAAGATAAAGTTTCCTAGACTGAAATTATTTTGACTTTCCTCTATAAACCTTTCAAATGTTCCAACTTCATTCTTATATTCTAAGAAATTCTGATTAACTAAACAAAAGATCATGAGAATTGTTGAGATAAAACCATTCAACAATGGCACAAACAAAACTTGTGGAAATTCTTCTATCTCTCAACTTTTTTTCATGGTTTTATTCTAATTTGTGACATCCTGCCAACAAAATTGGTAAAACCAAGAACTACTTTTATTAGGCTATTTCAGTAAAGTGTGGATAAAAATAAATGATACATTGTTCATTGATCGGGTTATTAAATTTTCTTACACTATAAAACTGTTACCTACAAGTCATGACAATACATCTACATAACTAACAGCTTAATTGGAAAGAAAGACCACCCAATCTTTAAAGTTAAAAAACAAAAGCAGCTCAGACTCAAAGTTATATATTGTTAATATTATATAATTATAAAAAAGTACTATAATCCATCTAGTGTTCTCAACAGTTTCCCTACAATTAGACATAAGATATTTCAACATTAAATATGTGATAAATGTGACCATCTCAATGGTCAGCAACACAAGAAACATACCTGGTGATAAACACTCTGCAAAGAAGCTACTTCTGGGTTGTTCACTGACCAATGAAATAGAAGCGATGGGATAGCAGTTCCAAAAGCAAAAGGAGACTCATGCTCATTTAAACCAAATGCATGGAAAGGAACCTGTCACATGTGAGGGACAAAATGTATTCAAATAAAGATAGAATGAAACAATTTAAAAATAAATGAAAGTTGTGTGTGTACATATAAGAACAACACGTTAAATATAGTTAAAAACACAACTAATATAAACAGTAATGAAAATAAATTGAAAAGAACAATATTAAATATTTGTAAGGAAAAAATGTGATGTAATGTTCAATAACTACTGTAAAAACAAATGTCATATAGCTTTTCATAGCCAGGTGTTTATGAATTTTAAGACAATAACTAAACTAAAACTACTGTTACCATTAAGTGTTATCCATAGATTACCTTGTAACTTAGACACTAATAAGAAATTAAAATATATCAACTGTATAATACTCTGAAATGTTAATACAAAAAACAACAATGGGAAAAAACCCAAAGAAGATTAAGATCACATTTAACAGCTAAAAAAAAAGATACTAAAAAACTAGATACTATATGACACTTTTAACTGTCAATTTTATAATTTCAGGTACAAATAAATTTAACTATTTGCACTTTAATGCAGATGTTATAAATATCTAGTATTGTAAATTATGCACCAATGTGAATTATCTGTAATTTGTCTAAGCTTTTTGTGTTCATCACAAGTTATGGCCAATTAGGTTGAAGTATCTCACATAAATTACCAATATGATTAATCAAAACCTATATTCCACAATTTCAGAAACATGCTGGTTTAATATACAGAAAGTAATTTTTACAATCATTATTATGCATAACAAATCCACAGTACTGGAAATAATTATGGAAAATCAAATGTGGTGATATAAAATTAGTAACTGTAATAGTAACTGTAATTAAATTTAAATGGTCATTTTTAACTTTAGTTCAGTGCAGTTTATTTCTGTACAAAAGTGAGAAAAATCTAATATCTATATTTTACACCCATTTTATTCAACGTCTCCAAAATTATTTCCAACAGTGCATATTTGATATAAAGAAACAATACAAGTGAAATAAAAATATTAACCAAACAATGAAATATTACACACGCGTCCAAATCGAAAATCTATATACCTTTGTCCCTTTTTCTATTCGAGTCAGTGGAGTGTGAATCCTTATACCATGAAGAGGAACAACATATATATCCACCTGGTCCTAAGTTAGAAAACATTGGTGATTTATGGAATAGAAAAAATTATACTGAAGACAAATTTTTGTTTTATGCACTTTCAGAAATCTACATATGCCTAAAAAACCTTTATAAATCACAAGCTAACTGGGAACTATTAGTTACGCATGTTTCTGTAGTCTATTTTGTTTATATCATTACCATGCAGAGACTTTCTAAGGTCACATTTAATAACAGAAATGCTCTCAACTTCTAGAAATTTGGTTCAATCATAGTCAAGCACAATACAATATCAAAGAATGTATGTTTCAGAAATTTGGACAAAGTATACAAGGGCTATCTGCACTAGCTCTCCCTAGATTTCAAGTGATGGGGAAGATAGCTGGCTATCAGCATCCATCATCAACTGTTGGGCTACTCTAACTGAAAAGTGGGATTTGATTATCACACTTATAATCTTTTGTTCTGAATTTCATGAAACAGATTACTCAGAAATTTAAGTATTAGTTGTATTCTTGTGATCGTAGTGAGGATAGAAAATCTCTACAAAAAAATCATGTTTAATTATTTTTCTCTATGTATGACTTATTTTTTTTTATTTAATGACAAGTTACTTGAAATTTTATAGACATTTATCAAAATATTACCCACAAAAACCCATACTTCTCATAACACTAAACATTTTAAGATTCAATTTAGTTGTATTTATATTTACACAGGTGAATTTTACAATTAAATCCCCCCAACCATAAAACAATCGGCATTTCGGGTATAGAATAAAAAAGTGTAGCATTCTATTTACCTTAGAATAAACAATAAAGGCACCCTTATCCCTAACATAGCCCACTGCTCTTGCTGTAAGTGTTGTATTTCCAAGTTTGGTGGCTGTTACAATACCAGCTCCCATCACTGTTGCAATGTTTTGGTCTTCGATAACATATTCAATGTTGGACTGAGGGTGGGGGCCTCCAACACAAGTTACCTGAGTATAAACATATTAAAAACTAATTTATTAAAATTGGCAATATTTTTGTGGAAGTACAATGTCTAGTTTTGTAAAAAATGAAAAGAAGAAAATTAAATACACAACATAATAAGATTAAAACATCCATTATAAATAATGAAAGTGGAAAAGAACTTTGAATGAACTATCAATTTAGCTGACATACATAATAAAAATTATAATAAAGAAACTAAAAAGTATTAAACTTTTAGAATTACTAACTAACCTGAAATGTGGCCCCTACAACAAGGGTTATGTTTCTTGGGTTAAGTTGAAGAGGAGGAAACACCTGGAAGAATAATAATAATCACTCACAATGTTTAACATGAAATCAATTTACCCCTTTATTCTTGACTAATGCTCCCTCTAAGATGAGCAGATGCATGGCCACGAACCAATCTAGCATCAAAAACAACAATAGGCCACTCACAAGTTAATGAATTGGTAATAATTTTGTGTTGAAAACATAAGCCTACAATATAAACAATACCATGTCAAAATGTATGGGAGGAGTACAGGTGCCAACAGCCATTCAAATAAAGTTCTTTGCAGCGTTTAAAGAGAAATGGTTTTTGAAAATGATAGAAACTGCCTGTGGACAGAAAATTAGTGCTAAGAGGAGTTTGTAGTTTGCCTAGTACAAAAGAAAATTAGAGGGAACATTGTTCTTGACTCTTTTTGGATTACATGTAGTGTAAAAGTAACACAAGTAGCTATAATCATAGTATACTCATACCTGTACTGGTAACAAGGCACTTGAGACAAGTTTACTATGGTAGTCAGTTTCTTGAATTGGTGGTTTATCTGATCCAGCTATAAAAGTCAATGAGGTCTGTCCTAACGAATCTCCTGACACAATATATTCTGCACTGTATGAATGCGGATCTGGAAGCATATTTAACCTGTCAAGTGTAAAATAAAATTAAACCAATGAAAAGTATCTCCAGATTGTCAAAATATACGTATGTATGGTTTTAATTTGAGAACTTCAAACATTTTTGAACTAAACTTACATGGGTAAGAACTTAGCTCCAATGACAACAGGGCCAATGCTGAACTAATTAAAGTGGTAATTACCATGTAGTTTCTATAATCAGTTTAGTACTCACTCACTGCCATGGTTAGTGAAGTCTGAAATTCTTTGGACTTATTCAACAATTCACATATATTGCTGATCAATCGTATAGGTGTTCTAGATGGTTATTATACAACATACAGGAAAGTAAATTTGTTTCAAAGCTGTGTAGTTTTACACATTGACATGTAATTACTTCAAGATTTTGTTCACCTAACTGGTTTTGTGCTATAATGGAAATCTTTAAATCATCAGACTCTTGAATATTGAAACAAAATTATTTTGCTTACACTCAATTTATAAGATTTCAAACTAACTTAAAAAGTAAACAAATTCTAAAGATTAAAGAAAAACTGCAAATTAAAGAAAACATGTATATAAAAAATCAAAAATATGTTGGAAATTTTGAAAATTCTGAAAGATATTTACCAAGATTTATATTTTCAAACGAAATTTCGTGAAAGTAGAAAATTCTTTAAAACAACCTTTACATAACTGTATTAACTCTTCCAGTGCAAAGTTTACAGATAAACAAATCTCCCAGTGACAGGTTCCTTTTTGATACACAATAAAAAATAAAATGACACGTTATAATATTCATTATCTATTTGAAACTTTCAATTGGCAAACTCCGAGAAGTTCAAATAGTTTTACCCTTTCTTCACGATGGCACAGAATTACAAACTCGCATGATATTATTATCACAGTTTTTCAGGTTATAAAGTATGTCCAACATGTTCATGGCAGTGAAAGAGTTAATCAAAAAGATCATATTTTAATGAAAACAAATCAATATACTTGACAGAAATTATGTTAGATGAAGAAACTGGGCGAAGGTTCATCAAAGAAAACACTGAAGCTGGAAGGTTTTTCAACTGAGCATCTAATACTTCAACAGTAGCGATAATCGTTTTTCCAACTTCCACCTGTAATAAATATTCATCTAGTTATATTTTCATTGTTTGTTCCTGAACTTCAAGCATCAAAAAATGAAAGAAACAACTTACTGCACAACAATCAAAAAACTTATCATTTCTTAAATATGAAAGTTAAAAAATAATTATAGGCTATCTAGTTAAAATATTATTTTAATTTTTACCATTGATGACACATTTTAATATCCTTTAATATAAATTTATAAAAATAATATTTTTGGATTATATTATTTTCACTTCTTTCAAATTAGTTTCATTGTGTGAATAAAATTTTATAGTAATGTTTGTTTGTTTTTTGGAATTTTGCGCAAAGCTACACGAGGGCTAATTTAGCAGTGTAAGACTAGAGGGAAGGCAGCTAGTCATCACCACCCACCGCCAACTCTTGGGCTACTCTTTTACCAACGAATAGTGGGATTGACCGTCACATTATAACGCCCCCACGGCTGAAAGGGCGAGAATGTTTGGTGGGATGCGGATTCGAACCCGCGACTCTCAGATTGTGAGTCGAGCGCCTTATCCACCTGGCCATGCCGGGCACATTATAGTAATGAAAAGTAATAAAGGAGATCATTATGATACATTTAAACTTTAACTCTTTAAACCCAAAATTTTTTGCATGTTCTATCTGAATTATTTTCACAATTTCCAAATAATTATACCTCATAAAACTTCAATTTTCTTACTTTTGTGGATAATAACATAGTTTGGATTAGTTTTCAGCCAACAAGACATAAATGTTATTGGACGCTGTTACCATCCAATTGGGTAAACCAGGATTTTCAGCCAGATGCGGGCAGAATCCACTTGGGTTTAAAGAGTTAAAGAGATGGAGTGCTTATTATACTTATAAAATTTCTAATAGTTTCACAGCTAAGCATATACAAAAATCATGCTTTAATTTCTGTTTGCAAATAATGTACTTGAAATGAAATGTACATCTTTAAATCAATTTTTCAAAAACAATAAAAATCGTAAAATTTTTTGTTTGACATAAAAAAGTACCTTGTCAATCATATCCACATTAATAGCTGAAATTCCAGATATATGCACATGTGCTAAACCCAACACTCTAGGTTCCAGGCAGAGGTCATGAGCAGTAATGGTTATTGAGCCATCTTTAACTGGTGTTACCTATTTTGAGAAAAAAAAACAATACATTGACTTTCCCATCAGGGATTATCATAAAGAAATTCACAATTAAGTTACAAAACTAGTTTTTAAAAAAGCATAACTGCACTACTACAAAAACTATAGTTTATTAAATAAAATTTAATACAATTTTAAAGAGATGAATGTTTTAATAATTTTCAACATGCTAGAAACTGAAAAGTTATGGTGTACTTCAAAGATTAACCAACATCAAGTTTTTAATTTCCATCCACGTACCTGAATTATTTGTGATGAACCATCATATTCCACCATAGCTTTACTGGGATCACTGGTTTCAATAAAGAAATAGCCCGATCCTCTTTGGACTGTCAGTGAAATCTAGTGTTAGAGAAAAAAAAAAACGTTTATTAGTTTTCTAACAGAATACAAATCTGTTACAACACTGGAAAACATTCAAACCAAAAATAAAGACAGAAAAGATAAGATACAATTGAGTTTTAATTTGTTTACTCATATATCTTGTGGTATCAATAAAACAATCTCAAGCAAACAAAATTCCATTTCCGCATCATTCTACAAGATATTGTAAATGTGATAACTAAGTTTTTGAGAACTGGCAGGTATTATTATTATGGAAGAATGAATTTTATTGATGCTAAAAAACAATTGAGAAATTCAATAAAAAATTCATTGAAAAGTACTTTAATTTTTACATACATTTATGCAAACTGAATTACGAGGAAGCTATTGTTTCCACCTGTTATGCAATAAATAATTTTCAATGCACGATGACTTTTAAAGCATAGATCCAAATGTTCTTTTGAAATGTTATTTTAGTGATGATTTAATAACAATATAGAGGTTGAGTACATTATATTAGTGATTTTGGGGCCTCATCACATTGTTACAGTCCTTGTTGCCATATACAATCATGCACCATCTGATGACCAAGCATCTTGAAAATAGTACTGCAGTATAGTTTTCACTTCAGAAGACTATGTCATAAGGCTATGATGTCCTAAGCTCACCCACTCCTTCTTGAATATGTTCCATAATCCTCTAGTTTCAACAGTAACAAAGAAATTCATAATTGCTGCATCCACTGGCATGACTAGTTTGGAACAGTCAACATAGCCATTTCATTCTCTAGTTGCTTGAGATATGTGACAATTGAGCAGGTATGTCATGGAAGAAGCTTGCGTATATGTGACTTCTGTCATTTTCCTAGTTGAAGATCTGTCTTTATTATGTTGAGTACTGTTGCCTGGGACACATGAATGGCTTTTACCCCTTGACCTTTGTGTCTATAGATTCTCACTCGTTACAAGACACCCTATTTTGCCTATCACAGCTGGTTTCAAAACTTGTTGCTGGTATCTTCCTGAATGATTTTGATGGCCCAAGTTCTTCAAGATTCCTTTGCTTTCCAATTTTATTGAGTACAATGGATACCTAAATCCCAGATCTGAACACATATCTTTATGATCTCAATGTATGAATATTTTGCATTAGAAAGGCTGTTACATACCATCATAAGAGAACTACTTTTGATGGCACCACACTACCCACGAATTGCCAAACAGTATCAAAATGTACTTCTGATACATATCATTCTACCACAATTTCATGGCAGGAGTGGTTGTCACATAATTGATGAATTCTATATTCAAATACTGTTCTCAACCTTCTATAACAATAAAAAAAAAAGTTTGTTTTCTTCAAAGAGGTGTCATTTCTTATGATGCACATGCATTGTTTCCAAAAATATTTCACCATAATTGTTATGATTGTTCTCATGTGTTCTCAAAACATTTTACAAATTCCAATTGCTAGCAATCTTAATATAATTATTTATGAAACATAAATAAAAGTAAATATTTAATAACCAGAGAGTTGTAAATAGCTTCCTACGTGATTTCAGTACCCTTGTTTGAGAGCAGTTACATTGGGTTATGTGTTGTGTCCACCATAGTGAATCAAATCCTAGATTTTAGTCCAGAGATTTACCACCAGGGAACTAAAGGAACAGAATAGTTTGTATGAAGTTAAGCCCAATGAACTATCTGTGCTGGCATTAAAACCCAGTTTCTAGCATTATAAGTCTGCAGACTTATCACTGTGCTGCTGGGGGGCTTTTGATACCATCAGTATCCTTTATATAAAACTATACAAATTTACATTTTCAAAATAAATTACTAATCACAGATCAAACATGACTGCAAATTTTAAAAATACTTGATAATACTGGCCTTTTAAATAGTTACATGACTTTAACAACTCACTCCACTTAGAACCATGTAATATTTGAACAACACATAATTACCAACAGATGTTTATCTTGTTATTAACATTTGATTGTAAACATGTCTTACAGGGGAAGAGATATGCACACAATGCTGAAAATTTAGTCCCACAAATTAACTTTTTTCTTTCTGAAACGAAATCTGCTTTCATTGAAATGAATATTAACATATGATGTAGAACTTGTTCCATCCAATATTCATTTATATTCAAATTTACTGAGTTGATTGATACTGTTGCACGTGTGTACATAAATATATAAAATATTTTTTTTTTTTTAGATGCTGTATGCCGTGGTCAAAACCTACCAATATATTCAAAAATTTGCTGATGTTGCTTATGAATCCGAAAATTTTTTGACATATCATAACTGGGCTTTGTAAGACTTAAACCAGTTGTGGATTACTATATTTTGAACAAAGATTTAGAATATTTTTCTTGCAAGAAAATACAAACTTGATGAGTGTCATTTTACAGCAGTTTGAGGAATTTAAAATAGTGAACAAACTATCATATCATGTCAGCAGAAAGCTCAATGAACATATGATTGATGTATTTAGGATACTGTAGCAGACTTTTTTTCCAGAACATAAGTAATAAGTATTTTAATCAGGACATGATTACTTAAAAAAATCTTTTCTATGCACAAAAATAGTATATTACTTTTTCAAATAACATCTGAAGTATTTTGAAAATTAGTAGCCCTCTGGTGCTTTCTCCTGTCTCTTTTTCTTATACATTCGACAAACGTGATGTCCTTTAATTGCACAATAATTTAACGAAATGTAGAAAGTTAGAGCATCAAACTAGGTTAAACTCTGGACCTTTTGTCATAAAATATGAGTGAATAATTACTTTTCTATTGGAAATTCATGAATTTTCTTTTACTGAAAAATAAATGAAACTAATGCTTCTAAACTTTGCTCATCTTTCACTGATGTATGCTGTAATTGCTTAAGTCAGCAAAATTCATCCTGTATAGGAAACAAAGTTAGACTTACAGCAAGAAGGCCTAAGTATAGAAATTAAAACCTTATCTCCTTTTCTTTCAACAGGAAGTTGCAATTTTTTTTTAAAGATTATTATGACCAAAATACTAATATAATTACATAACTTCAAACTACTAGGCCTACAAAACATTATGAAGAGATCTTACAAGCTTTTCACCATTGCTGGAATCCATCTTCAAGAAAATTCATACAGCTTGCAAGATCTTTTCATGAAGTTAAACATACTAACTTCTGGATATTGGTTAGTAGGTGATTTAAATACAGTGGAGAACATTGCAATGTTACATGTTTTTGCTGTCAGACTAAAATAATTGTAGTGTTCACACTACTGCCTCATCATCACTGGGTGTATACACCAAACGTTACTATGTATAATAAATGTAAACGATTCAACACACTATTGACAAGGATAAAACAGTAAATAAGGACTGTTGTTCTTTAAATTGTTCTCTTTCACTACAAATGTATCATGATTTTCTACAAGTGAATTTATTCTTTCAGAATCTGCTTGATTCTCGATGCACGCACGATAATTTTTACATATGCATTCTTATCTTTAACCAACCTACACACAAAAATATTAACTACGTACATTAGACTATTTTATTATATATTAGATTATTTCATTCTTCCTTCAAAGCACAATCACAGATGTTTCACATATAAAAACAAAAGAAAACTTCTCCATGGCAAATACAGCCATTTGTGTTGAAGATATGTTCATTCACACAGTATGTATTCATCTCAGTATGTCCATAGTGTTCTACTTATTCTAGTTATTGTCACAGATCAAGTCTTTAACATTCTAGATTCACTAATTACCATGCACAATTTCAATAAATCCAAACTGAATGGATAATATATTTTACAGTGCTTTTTTAACCCAAAATTTGACTTGTAGTAAATTTCAATATATGTTTATAAAATATACAAATATCCTGCATCCTTTCACTAATAAACTTTTAGTGGTTAATCCACCCTGCTGACCAATTTGCCATCCTAATTGTTGGATAATCAAGCGGCTCTCAAACTGTCTTGTAGACACACCCTCTCATAAAATGGAACAAGACAGCTTGTAAAGTAAGGGCCTTAATGTTTTTTCAGTCACTGATTTGCTGATCATTCACCTGCCTAATTATTTTGTGTGTTGTCTCTTGTTCAGCCACAGTGAATTGGTAGTCAACATTGCCACCCTGGTTGTGCAGAAGAGTACCTCATATAGTCTGGAAACATCTACTCTTTGGCTAGAATTCTACCATCCTTCCAAACATCATGTTCCTATGGCAAATAGTGTCACTGACCGAGACTTAATGAACATGAGATTCACTATAGCTCATAGTCTTAAGACTTCTCTCATCATGAGAAGGTTATTGGCTGATCCAGAGTACTTAATTATAAGTGGCATGCTCACAAAGTTTTACAGCACAATATAACATGGGCAGATCTGAGCCTATTTCCAAAACTCTCTGAATTTACTTGTAATCCTCTTGATTTATAGCACTGGGACTTGCTGGCAAATGACACGAGACAATAAGTGTAACAAATTATGATAATGGATAAGTATTTGGTAAGATGATCATAGAGTGATTAGAGTAAAAACTGCCTTTGTTAGCGTTGTTCATAGCAACAGAAAAATAAGTAATGAATTACATGATGAAAAAATATTTAATTCTCCTTAGTCAAATTAACAAAAATTTAAGGAATAGCGTTTACATTACCTTTCGTTTTACACACTTAGAATTTTGTACTCATGCATTAAAGAAAAAAAAAAAGTACGTTTGTTTTTTAAAAATAAAATTATCCAATTAATTTTACTTCTCTTCATAATGATATACAGTACATCTGTTTGTTTTGTATTTCGTGCAAAGCTACACGAGGGCGATCTGCACTAGCCGTCCCTAATTTAGCAGTGTAAGACTAGAGGGAAGGCAGCTAGTCATCACCACCCACCGCCAACTCTTGGGCTACTCTTTTACCAACAAATAGTGGGATTGACTGTCACATTATAACTCTCCCACGGCTGAAAGGGCGAGCATGTTTGGTGTGACGGGGATTCAAACCCGTGACCCTCAGATTGTGAGTAGTGTCTTAACCACCTGGCCATTCCGGGCCCAGTACATCTGTTGCTAAAATACTCATTATTTATTAAGTTATCACCACTTAAATATTTTGATAGAGCTTGAAATCTCTTTGTGCACTGCATATGTGGTATGAAAGTTACTAAATGATAAAATAGTGGTGCTAAAACTAAAACCTAGTGTAACTAAAACTTTTATAATGTGGGCATGTAAAGCGACTTGTTTACCAGTCATTCTTGATTTTTCCATGTTCTTCAATTTTCATTTGCAGCTCACTTTTGTGAGAGGAGGTGAAACCTACATTCCAATTATATATTCAAAGTTCTCATATTATCAATATATCATCAATACAAACGTTTTACACATACTATGTAGAAACAAGTATATCCTCACTCCCGGAAGGCAGACGGGGCTAGGATGGTTAACATCATCTTGTCTATTGCAGTACATTTCTGGCTACTTCCAAAGGGATCATCCAACAAGGGGCATTAACAGTGCTTTGCATGCCAATCTCTCTAGTATGCTGTACAAACTACTCCAATTGTTCTCAGTAAATCCATGGTTGGCCACACCTTATTGGCATCTTTTCATCTGCACTTCTAAGCTCAGCTACTCTGCTTAAGATTGGCTGACATTATCAGTGGTTCCTGATGGATAATGCCATAGTCAGTTGGCCCAGTAAGTGCTTAAAATACTAAGCTCTTAAACAACTGTTGGAACACAATGAAACACTCAGCCTTTAATAGAGAAATCCACTAAGTTAAATAGAGGTTCCCAACAAAAATACACACTATTTACACAATAATTAGATCTTGGTCGGAATTAACATCATAAGTTCAATCAAGATTATCTGTGGTAATTGAACTATAAAAGTGATTCACAGGTGCTCAGTCTCTGCAAAAACAAGAGATGCCCGTATCTAATACACAGAACCAGTTCACTGATTTGTTTCAGGTGAAATGAAAAACAATAAAAAACACCACATTGAAGTCAAAATAAAACAGAATGCTTTATTAAAAACAATAATGGTGACTGCTGCTTTGTAGATGGAAAATATATATTATAGGAGAGTAAGGTTTTTATCATTTGTACAATAAACTGAACTCCTTTCCATGTGACATCTTTTACAACTTATTCCCAGTAGTATCCTGTCCCAATACTTACTCCCAGTAGTATCCTGTCCCAATACTTACTCATAGTAGTATCCTGTCCCAATACTTACTCATAGTAGTATCCTGTCCCAATATTTCCAGTGCTATGTATTTTCTAAATCAATCAACTAGTGATTTCTCTTTGCTTTCAACAACTGAAGAATTTAAGTACTTTTATCGTTATTCTAACGTTAAATTATTTACAGCAAATTTTTTCTATTTTAAAAAAAGTACTGACCTTGACACAGTTGCTCATTATGAATTTGAAACTTCACGTTATTTTTCAAATAATACTGTCATCATACAGTTATAGAAAAGTGGGCATTCTTTGAATATTTATCTCTAAGTATATAAGATAAATAAATAAATAAGACAAGATAAAATGTGCATACTGAAAATGCTGTGACTAATAAACTGAGATTATGTAATCCGATTCAGAAATCATTATTATTCAATGTTTATAACAGCAAACAAATGCATAATTAAAAGTAACAAAAATAAAGAATGCCCATATTCAAGTAGTTGAGTTTTTTATTAGACTTAATTCAGTCATTTCCACTTACTTTTGGTTATTCAAACTGAAGTTAAGAGCTATAGCTATATAAGAAAGAAAGTTTTAATTTTTATATTCTTCAAATAAGTCATATCCAACTTTATCAAATTGTCTATTTCTATGTCTTTTAATTCTATAAATGTTCTTACTGTCGGAAAACCATTATAAGTTTAAAGGTTCTAACAGATTACCAGAGGCCAAAGTTCAAAAGCATGATATTACAACATTAAATTCAAATGTTCGGTAAGCCAGTGCACAGCTTTGAAACCAATATCTATTTAACGTTAAAAGATTCAAATCCACATCTCTGCTAAAATTCACTATTAATCATTTCATCATAATAACGAGCTATTACAAAACAGATAGCACCTAACAAGTGTTAATTCAAACACAAAATTATAATATAGATACCACCCAACACACATTAATTCAGAAAATTTTACATTGAGGCATAAACCTTACAAGTAAATATGGCCATAACACATATGGCATAGCTAATACAGGGTTCTAGTAGCTAAACATTTGTTTTTATGGCCAATTATTTCATGGAGGATATTTGATGAAATTGAACTTTTGGGACTTTTCCAGGACAAAGACTTAAAAACAACTGGTTCTTTTCACCAAAATTTCCATTAGTGAAATTTTTAGAGCTCATTCCATGACTTTCCACGATTTCAAGAGCCAATGCAAACTTTATTAACTTGTTGTTATCAGTTCAGATAACATATCAATAAAGAGGACTAAGGGTTCAACCTGACATTTTTTTTTTGTGGCTAATCACTATAGGTAACATTTCTTACCCAATTATCTACCAAGTGATCCTAACTATTCAGCTAGGTTTTGAAAATGTTCTAAATAAGTGTTTCTGGAAAGATAATTTATACATCTTTCGAATCCTTGATATTAAGGTAGAAAATATCATTACATTTGTGTAAATAAAGCAGTCAGAGACAGATATATAAATTTTAGGTCATTAGTTCTCTAGTTTTGGTTAATTCGAGATAATTATTAATATTAACATATGTGAATCTTTTGTAATGAGTAACAGACACCAAAATAATCTTTCAAAATATTTATTTCTTATGGTTTCATACACTGTACCTCCACCTCATATAAATTTTATAAATATATATCATTTAATTATCATATTGCTATCAAATATTTAAGTATTTTCAGAGTAATATGAAGTATGTACTCCACTTTAACACTGCGAAAGAGAATATTACACTTTAGTTTAATGTGAAAGGCATCTTTCAATTTCTGTCATCGGCTGGATGGACCCGCAGTCAGGCTTGTGAAATCGGTCAGTAAGTAGAAGTTAGTAAAACATTTCAGATAGTTTTTAAGTATAGAAAACAAGAAGGAATGAGTTATGAATATATTCAGATACTAAAAGTTTTAGTTAAAAATTGGAGAAAACAATACTATATAGTTTACCTTCCTGATACTTGCACATTGTTCTTTACTAACTTTTGCTGGTATCAAAGCTGTGCAATGGCTACCTCTACATAGAAAGAAGGGCTTAGTTTTTCTTCTATTTTTTTTTCAAAAAAAGGCCCAACCACCTCAACAGAAAAGGCTTATATTGTACTGTATTATCAAAGTATACTTTCCTAAAAGATATTGTTAGTATAAATTTTAAGAATATTGATTTTATGATGATCAGAATTCATCCTGGAAAAACAGAAAGCAATAAATAAATAAAAAAAACTTATCTTCATGATTCCAAGTGTCATCGAAAAACACTCAAAAATTAAAACGTTCTTATCCATGGTTTACACTAAAAATTACTTTTTTACTCAGATACCTTTTTATCATGGTAGAAATACAGTAATTAAAAATGTTATATTCTGAAGAACAATGATGCACAAATATGCTTGTAAAATAGTACAAGTGAGTGTTTGAAATAGACATAAAAACTACCTCTTGCTTTACATACTGAATGAAGTTAATTTTATTCAAGAGTTTTAAATTCGTCACAACAAAGATTAAGAAATAGTTTCAGTGTTTGATTAACACTGACCACTACAAAAAGAAAAATTACCCACCTGTTAAGCAAATTCTGTTATAAAATATTTTAAATAATACTTCAGCATTCAATAATGTGTACAATTAGCTTTTTTTCCTGAACATGCACAAAGGTTCAAAGAAGAAACATCCTTGCTAAAAGGATTACACCTTTTTTTACTTTCATTAAGTCAGACTAATAACTAAACATTAGTTACAAGTTATTCCTAAACTTAAAAATGACAGACATTTATAGGCATTATATTACGGTAGCTTCTAGGAGCACAAGTTTCGATTGCAACTTTTCATGCCTTAAACATCAATAAATTTTCTCAAAAACCGTTTAAACTATTTTAATATTTTAACTATTATTTATATATTTTTAATAGAGAATACAAATATTTGTTTAATCTCAAATTATTTTACTTTAATCTAGTAGAACGTGACAATAAAATTTGGTAAAACCTATTTCCCTCTACATCTTAAAAAATGACTTAATTTGTTTCCTAAAAAACAAATAATCTGCACAAAGTAGAATTATTTCCAACTAAGTACAGATTAAAATCTCAAACAAGCTATTACATCACAAGTTTAATCAACTTTCCTAAACAATGGCCTGTAAGTACCTTTTCCTTAACTGAAGCAAATGACCTTGGCTCCTAACTAAAATTATATACAGTTTTATTTCAAAACATATAGTTTGATATAGTATAATCATAAAAGTTATTACATGTAGTCCAGAAATTACTTCAGGCTACTAAACATTATACATGCTATTATTTTCAAGAAAAAATTAGTAATAAATTTACCATAACAACATCTATCAGAAATTAATTTAGAATAGTTACTTAAAAAAACACTTCAAACAAACTAATTTAGAAGAAGTAAAGTTCATAAATGTGAAGAAAAAAAAAGTTTTTTTTTTGTTTGGATACAGAATCCAAGGCTTTTTTTAAAGATCTTATGATTACAATAACATATTACTGAGCATTTTCAAATGCCTTGTGAAAAACCCCTTTACTCTCTCACTACAGGCTCTGCTGATTTGACCTAAAAATTGATCTTTGAAGTTTTCATAAGTTAACTTTTAATATGTTTTGTGTATCTTAATGACATTTATAATGCTTTTAGTAAGTATTAAGCCATTTGTGGACTAAAAAATCAGAATTTTTAATGACTTATTTTTATTAAATATTTTTCCATGAATATATGTAGTCAAAGTTGTTCCGAGTGCAGTGATTTTCATCTTAAGATTAAAAATATTTTTCTTCATCTGAAAAATCTCAAATTTCATTTGTGTAATTTCAAAAAATTTCCTAAATAAAGTTCAAACATTTTTTTTCAGTAAACATTTATAATTTATCTGTTATTATCTCTATCCTAACTATACAACAGGCATAATTAATTTGACTGACCTCATAACCACCATAACAAAATATAAAATAAATTACCTTTTTTTTTTCTAGAATAACTTCAAATTGTAGCATAAAACTTCATTTGTTTATACTAAATAGCTTTAAACTCATAACACTATACATTTGTTTATACTTTATTATTTAATATTCTGTGTCTGATTAATATTCCCACCATACAAGTTGTAAACCACTTGGCAAACATGAAGTTTATGTTAACCTATCAAATTACACAATGAATGGGTTACTCGCGAGTTACTCACAAGTGTATCTCATTGAAAAGTTTATTATTATTCTTTATTTTACCTTATCTAACCTAAAAAATATCTAATTTTTGCATTTTAGTTATTTTTATAAGTAACGAATACACATGAAATATAATATTTACCTGGGTCTTCTTTTTTTTTTTTTTTATGGTGTCAACTGTCAATGAAACTTAACTACTTTTTTTATAGTACTGATACTACTGCACTAGATAATTTTTCATTTAATTAAATAATGCACTAAAGAACATAGAATAATAATATGCAAAAAATAGACAATGTCTTATAATTATTGGCAATTTCTGAAAGAGGATGTGACAGGTGGGCTTGACAAGAGGAGTCTGAATTTCTAGTATATGGCTCTGTAACCAAACAAGATTGAAGGCCATAAAAATTATGCACTGTCTGAGCAATGTCAACATTATAATGAGTAACTTACATTAAATTTTGTACTTCTCAGAAGAGTGGTAAATAAGTTAATAAGGGGAGACCTAGAGAGCAAATGTCACAATTCTCATATTACGGACAAATCAGGATTTGTTTTTAATACTGCCTCATAAACTTAAAAACTTACAAAATTTAAAATTTGGATTATGAGCTATGCATTTTTGCCAAGTTTATTCATACACCACGATAGAAAAGTAGTTTAATAAAATTCTGAATATTAACTCAGTTAAACCCCATGACATATGCAGGAACGGATGCTTGTAGCAATAAAGTTAAACTTATGAACAACTATATTTGCCAAATACTTAAAAGAGTAGAGTTTTTAAAAATTATAAATTACAAATAAATATAAGTTAGGAACTCTTGCTTTTGATCATGTGTTTGAGGAATGCTAAAAAATTAACTTTCTACAAAGTAGATTAATAAAATTTGGAATGAAAGTCACTAAAACTTTGTGACATGCACAGTAAAGGATTCTTTTTTTACATTCTTCTTTTAGCAAAAAAGCATAAAAAATTAAATTACTAAATTTGATTATCAGCAGTTTTTTTGTTTTTAATGTTGTTGAGATCAAAAACACTGGACTGTTTTCTTTCTTGCAATCTCTTCCTTTCTTATATGGAATAGAAAGTTCAAAACGTTTTTCATATCAATTTTCAATCATTTTTTCAATCAATTTTTTGATCATCAATTTTCTTATTAGAATTAATTAGTTATTAAAATTTGCATTCTTATTTTCCAATACAACTTCAAATAAATTTATTTCTTATGTTTCTTTCTTTAAAATATCTAATTCTGAAACTTCTTTCCCACTCTCACTAAGCATTGTCTTTTTTTTTTAAAGTTAACCATCAAACATTGTAAATATACAGCTTGGCACGTGTTAACAGCATACAAATCTACTACATCAGTGAGAAAGTGGAAATCCCAGATAAAACAGAACTTATCACAACATAACTAGATATGAACAGCACTCCATAGAATGAAAAATCTTACCTTATTAGACGGGTGATTAAAAACTGATACTTCATCAGGTTTTATTAATGGATCATCCACCAGATCTAGTTCTATACTCTGAGTAAGTGGTTCGTCAAGTGGTGGCTAAAACACAGACAGGACGTAGTGAAAAACAGTGCAAAAGTAATAATAAAAAAACAGAGCTATTGACAAGTTTATTTTTAAAAGATTTTTAAGGTATTTCTTTTTTAACACTTCCCAAATTCTTATTCTTAAAGATATATATACTTCAACTGCAATAAACAACTATAAAAAAAAAAACAACTAAGCAACACCTTTCCTATCTTTTAAACCTACGTGCAAGAGTGGCAGTCAAAGTGTGTATGCTACGATCTTTTGCAGAGTGCCATTCAATATGATATTGTGTATTCGATGTCAGAGTTACCAACTATAAATTTTACTCTTAAAATATTTTGCGGTAAAGGAGAGTAAATATGATATACAATGAAAACCAAAATCTAGATATGCATTTCAGAGATTCTAGAGGTTATGCAAATGTAGACTTTACAATATGCAAAAGTATTTTTATACTTCACATGAACATCACCTTGCACTCCAATCTGTCAGAGTTTGAGTCAGAAATTCAGATATATCTTTAAGTACAAATACTTTTGTAACACCGGATTTTTTTGTGCACAACAGTTTTGTTCATACTTTTATAAAAGCTTGCCACATTTTGTGTAGATACCCATAGTAAATTTAGAATTATAGTTAACATGCTTTCACCAATGTAGTGTCAGTCCAACGGATCAACCCCATGCACATTCGGTTAATAAAGCGTATGCTTAGAATGAAGTTTTATAGCTCTGTGAAAGCCCAAAAACAACAATAAAAAATTACTTACCAACAGACGAGCATTTTCTTTCTTAATAACATCTGCTCTGTAGCCGGTTAATTTGACAGTAACTTTCAATAAACCTGCTTTTCCTTCAGGATAAATCACCTGATAATCTGAAAAATTCAAATTAAATATGTAGATATCACAATATTTATTTCATGAAATCTTGCACTCAACTTATATATATATTTAATACCACACAAGTCCTACATTTATTGCATGTAGTAAAAAAAAACCTCCTGAGTGGAAACTACTAAAAATATACTTTTGTCCACAGCTTAGCTTTCAGAAAAATATATTAACACTAACTGGTATAACTAGAATTAAAACATTTGATCAGTTTTTGTCCAGGTATTGCAACTCCTTTCTGAAAGACTTTAAAAATTCAACTAATTATGTTGTTAGACTTTTGACTGTTACAGAAAACTGTATAACATTAAACTTCAAACAATTTTTTACAATACTAAATAATGAATTCTCTACATCATAAACTACGATATATCAGCAAATAATATATTATTTAGTACACATCCATCATTAAAAACGAGACTACCACTTTATCCACGTGATATAATACGTACACTTTATATTTCTCTTATTAAAATAATATCAAGTTTTAAATTCTGTTATATGTGAAGTATGGTTTACAGCAAATATTCAATAGTAGTAAAATAAATGGCACCTCACATGTAAGTAATTTCCAAAATATGTTGAATTTTTATCCCAGAAAAATGCCAGAATTGTAAATAGTTAAAGATCACCTGGTGAGAAATAAATTAACTCTTTCCACATAGGCTATGTCAAATCGAGTTCTTAATCAACTTTTGATGCAGTAAGTGTATCTTCACAAAATTTAGCAGACTTTCAGTAAACATTAGAAGACTTTTGTACACAAAAACTTATGTTATTTAATTAAGAATTAATAAAGATTTGTCTGAATATATTAAGTAGTTTTGTATACTAGTCCAAGTGAAAAGTGATTTTCATGTTAAGATTAAAACTACTTTTATTTGTGTGAAAATTTTCAAATTTCATTTGGGTAATCTTAAACCTAAATAATTATAAAATGATATTTTCCAGTAACTCATGTAACTCTATCAAATAGTAACTCTATCAAATTACATAACAAATGGGCTACTCACAAGCACACCTCGTGAAAAAATTGTATTATTATTTCACCTAATCTAACCTAACAAATAAAGAATACACATGAAAAATAAGAAATATAATACTTACTTGGGTCTTTTCTTTTTGCTGTTGACCGTCGATGTAACTTAACCTTACTTTTTTATACTAACGATACTACTGCACTAAATAATTTTTTTATTCAATCAAATATTGCACCAAAGAACAAGAATAATAATATGCAAAAGCAGACGATGTCTACTGGAAGCGAAATAAACAATTCTCTGTACAGAAAATATCACTTAATATAAAAGTAATTTAATAGATTAAAACCTTGGTTTTCTATTGGTTATAAGTAATATAGTATTAAATGTCCAAGAGAAACTACTGGCAATTTCTAAAAGAGAGGATGTGACAAGTGGGGTCTGATTTTCTATTTATAAAGGCTATAAAAATTATGCTTTGTCTTAATGACAACATTACAATGGTAATGTACATTAAATTTCACACTTCTTGGAGGGGTGGTAAATAAATTAGAGAAGAAAGGATATTTAGATAGCAAATATCACAATTCTCACAAAAAGAAAATTTAGGATTATTTTAATATTGTCTTATAACATTTAGAAAACTTATAGAAAGGAAAATCCAGGGAGTACTCAAAATTGATTTCAGAGCATATTTTATCTTTAAATGAAATAAAGAAGGCTGATCTTGATGTATTTATTGGAGATGATGAGCAAAAGTTACTGCATAAAATTTTATTGCATCAAAACAACAAAATAGTAGTCAAAAACACCTATAAGGAAAAAGGTGATATTTTGTTGCAATATATATATATATATATATATATATATGTATAAGATAAGTTATTGTGGCTCAACAACATCTTTAATAATAAACGTCATTGAATAAATAGTTGTTTAAACATTTGTTTAACAACAAGTAAAAGCTTGGAATGGTCTATTCTGTCATTAGGGGTGTGTCTGTGCATCAGGCTAGTTTTGAAGAATTCCTCTCCTCATCAGTGACCCTGGACACTACCAACAATGAAATATCAGACCAAACCAATCCTTTATAGACAATTCAAAGATTTTACTTGTTGTTAAACAAAAGTTTAAACAACTCTATTTATTCAATTATGTACAAACTGCCCAGTGTCGGCTAACAACACAAAGAATTAAATTGTAGCAAAATGTTACAAGTTCTCCAAATACCTATAGAATGATAGGTTTCTTTTTGTGAGTGTAAAACACTTATATACACCAGTTCAATAAACGTCTTTATAAAATATAGTACAATGCATCAGAATCATCTTTGAAATTCCGTTCTTCTCACACTCGAAAAGTAAAATATTGATTAAAGTTTAACTGTAAAAGCGAATCATCCTTTAGAAAATATAGCTATACACTAGTTGTAATCTTAATAGCAACTAATTTATATTATTTTAAAAATTGAGTCGTTCAATGCTAACACAAAAACTTCAAATTGTGGTAGAAAAATCTTTTAAACAATGTTTTTGATATCTATTTTCATATACACATAATTAGGTTAAATTGCACGTACTTCGATGAACCTTTCGATAACCCTTTGATCCATCAGATTCAATAACAACATCTCTGTAATCTTTCAGCTTTGCCAACGTGTAATCAGAGAGTTCCCAAAGCAAGTTGAAAGATGAAACATTGGCAAATTTTCTTCCTAATTTATCTTTCACCCACACTTCCACTTCCAGCTGTTTGTAGTTGTGTACAGGAACCTAATATTTTAAACAGTAGAGCACTTTAGATACATAAAAACGACCAGCAATCCTAATACTAAAATATCTCTGTTGAATTTTCATGAAAAGCTACTTGAGGGATGTCTATGCCCCCAATTTTTAAGTGATAAACTAGTGAGACATGAAAAGCTACTTGAGGGATGTCTATGCCCCCAATTTTCAAGTGATAAACTAGTGAGACATGAAAAGCTACTTGAGGGATGTCTATGCTAGCTGCCCCCAATTTTCAAGTGATAAACTAGTGAGAATGCAGATATGTGGGCTTGTTCCAAATTTTGCACAAAGCTATACGAGGGCTAGCTATACTAGCCATCCCTAATTTAGCAGTGTAAGACTAGAGGGAAATGCAGCTAGTCATCATCACCCATCACCAACTCTTGAGCTATTCTTTTATCAATGAATAGTGGAATTGACCTTCACATTATAATGCCCCCACAACTGAAAACGTGAGCATGTTTGGTAGGACGGGGATATGAACCCGCAACCTGCAGATTGAGAGTCAAGCACTCTAACCACCTGGCCATGTCAGGCCGAGAATGCAGATAATCAATACCACCTATCACCAACTCTTGGGCTATTCTTTATCAACAAACAGTGAGATTGACCACTATAATGAGCTGAAAGGTCAAGCATGTTCAGTGACATACAGATTATTAGTCGAGTACCCTAATCACCAGGCCCAAAGATTTGACTGTGGTACTTTATCATGGCTGAAGTATTAGATATTATATGCACTGGTATTTGCTCATTTAGCAAGACAAAATTATAGTATTTTGTTGCAATATTTATTCATGAATTGACACTAATCAACTCAAATGTAGTTGCATTTAATCAACCACATTATAATTCCATTATTAAGCCTACTAACTTACAGTACCTCCCAATCCTCTGGGAGAGGATTGAGGAGGAAATGGTTTATTTGATGTAAACAAATATGTGTGTACAAGTTTGGTTGTAGTAGTGCAGTGATATCATTTGTAATATACAATATACCAGCATAAAATTAAGAGAATAGCTAAAAAAACGATTAAATACAGTTTTCTTTCATTCATGGTATACAGATGTTTCTTACCAAATTAGGGACAAAATGTTATATTTACTTTCAAGACTTTCAACAGTCTGCTATTATTCATTATTCATGCTCTGGCAAGAGGGAACAAGTGGCTAATGGGCATACATAATGATACAAATACTTATAAAAGCTATGTAATACACGTGGAGGATTTGAACCAATTTTTTTTTTTAGGTTTTATATATATATACACACACACACACACATTTGAATAACTAAAAAATCATAAATTATTACATCAATACGATAGAATTTAACTATAATTTATCACGCTTAGTTACTAGGATGTATTTTACTCTAAAAAAATATGAATTTTCGAGCAGACTAAAGACACAACCTATCTGCTTGAAATCTTGGTTCAAAAGAAAGAAATGGCATTCTAAGAATATAAAATGGCTGAGAAAGCCTCTATGGGGATATTCTGAGCTTCTGATTGGTTATTCATGTCATATATAGAAGTGTATATAAGATAACATTAAAACCAACTCACTTTAATAAGATTGACCTTCCACAAGTTTGAAATGACTGAATAAACTAATATGACATACAACTGCTTCACAAGGCATAAAAAATCTGTCTACTCAAACTCCAATGAACAAGAAAATGTATGCAGAAAAAAAAAATGAATTGCCAGCAAATTTCATTTGAATGGCAATATTAGTTTATAATGTATTGAAATTTGCCTTTTTTGTATTGCTTCATGTACAGGATACTCACTCTTATAGCAGTTTCTGATATAGGACAAGGAGCCTTCTGTCCTTTCACTTCTTGAAGCTTCACCTTTAGGTGGAGAGAGTACGGTTCTCCACAAACGATCCTATTTAAAGAGGTTCAGAGGTCATATAATGATAAAAACCCTTGTAATGTAAAAAAAAAAAAAAGGCTCTTTTCTACAGTACAAATATCTAAGCTGAGAAAACATGATATTATTGATATAAATATCACAGTAAGACTTATGCAATATTGGTTACTAATTTATGAATTTATAACATTTCAACTACACCACTGTTAATGAGGCATACACAGCAACCTAATAAAAAACATTTATTAGGTTGAGTTTTTATTAGTGGGTTCAGTTTTTTTTACTCTAGGGTTTTGTTATGATTGGCTCAGGATTGATGTTTTCATACATTTAACGAAGACAAACAAGTATGATGAAACATCATACCAGTGCCTATTCTACAAACTGAAACTCTGTAAGAGTTGAAAACAAAAAGGACTTTTATATTTTCTTTGTTAAATAGATATTTTTCACAACAAGCAACTAAAAATATTAAACTTTAAGATATTTAATTCTTTAAAAAAGGGGTGTGTTATGTAGAAAACATTGATTTGGTTCTATTTTGTTTATTTCTCAGAACTATTTTTTTTTTTTAAAGAGCTTTCTTGATATCAAGAATTAATTTATTTTACAAAACAGGCAATTTTATATTATTTTATTCTTTAATTTGAAGAATAAAAAAATTAAGGTTTTAAAAACAAATCTTGCTAAATATTCAACCAATTTACATGTTAAAAACATGAAGCATAAATTAATTAATGTTTAATATTGTTTTAGTTACAAATGGCTTCCAAGTTCACAAAAAGTTAACGCAACAATATAACACACTGGAAATTTACTATCCTTTCCAACCATTTTCATAAAACATTTCTATTAAAGATATCATTTATTAATTGCAACAAAATACACAATTCGTATAAGAGATTTGGACAAACCATGGTTGAAATTAATGCACATTGATAATTACCTTATTCAAAACCAGATGAACTATTAGTAGTTTTATTATTAGACTTTTTAACTCATAAAAGTAATTATTTCTAAACTTTTCAAAATTAAACTCCATCGAGGTTACAAAAATTATTCACTTACTTAATGGTAGATTGACTTCGTGCAGGACTAGGGATAGTAGCCGACTTCTCATTCCCGACATTTAGTTCTAAAGGCTAGGTAAAAATAAAATACATGTGACATTAAACTGGAAAGACAATACTATAATAAACAAAATGCATCACTGAAAAAAAAACATTAAATATAAGATTACTTTTTTTTGGTAATATCACATTATAAACCTTTATAATGCACATTACCAAGTTTTAGTCATTACCTTTTAATAAACGAACTTCAATGTTAGAAGGGTACAGAAATGACTTTTTTTTTATTCAAAATTTAAACCTTGCAATGTTGAAACTTATAATTTTGTACTTGAGATATATATGAAGATCATAGCTATTAAAATCAAAGTAGTGATAAAACTTTAAATTTCTGCTTTAGCAATCTTTCAACAACATCACATATAAACTGAATTAATCATTGTTCAAAACTAGCATCACAATAGTTCTGAAACCAAGAAGAATCAGATATAAAAGATGTTTTGAAAGAACACATAGCAGTTACATCCAAATGAATGCCCTCAATTATACTCCCTAGGAGACACTAAGGTTACATGCTTGTTAGATATACATACATGACTGTGTTAAATTTAGATATTTTTAGAAGCGATACTTTGTCACAGGTTTGTTTATATAACTGTCTATGAATCATATGTTGTGAAGTTCAATTGTTGTAGTATTGTGTCATGTTAATTGAACCATTTTCTCGCTGTTTTAATTGAGCATTATTGCATCATAACATAGTGTGCAGAACATTTTAGGCTTCTGTCGAGGTATAAATATGTATTTAAAATTTAGTTCGATAGATAGATCATTAGATCTAGATTGTATGATTTTGAGTTTATCTATAAAGAGCATATAGTGGCAATTTCTAAAGTGAAATTATCACAGATTGTATTGTAATAAAAGAGCAGATAAGAATAATTTGTCTTGTCAAACTGTGTTCTAAAGGAACCACTCTGTGCAAAATCTGATGAAAGAGAGACAATATTTAAAGCTCTGAATACAATTGTGATAACCAACAGTGTAATGAACAGTGTAGTTAACACGTTTGACTTGATTTAATATATTATTTTAAAACAAGTGGACTCTGTGCTATTTGTTTATTGCTGACATTTATCACCAACAAGTCACATACACCTACTGTAAAGAATCTTTCCAATACACAAAAACCTGGTTGTAGTGAGCCAGCCAGGATCTACAGTGGTAAATTGCAGTAGAAGTAGACAACCAGCAAATAGGCATACCTACGCACAGATGTAGTGGTGGCACAAATATTGTAGAGACATGGACAAGATGATCAAGCTGGCAGAACAGTATATGGAAGCACACGGAGGGAATATAACTGGCAAGTCCAAGAATAACCAGTTGAAGATGAAACCAGCGGTGGCTGACCAGATGCAGGATGCCACTATAGGTGACAAATCAACAAACAGAAGGGAGAAGAAATGCTATGCTTGTTATAAAATGAGGCACATTACACTGCAAGTTAGTGCAGGCTCATCACCAGCAAACAACAGCAGAAATCTCAACATAAAACAGCTGGAGCTAACTACAAAGATACTCCATACTATGTGGAAAACTTTGAAGCCATGTGTATGAAAGCACCAAACTCAACTGATGAAGTTGGCTCGTGAGTCAATTGTGGGAGGACATCTAGGAGCAAAGAAGATGGCATACACAGCTATCTTCAAATTCTAGTGGCTAGAGGGTCATTGGAGATATGACCAGATTCTGCAGATCATGCAACATCTACCAAAGGACAGAACCTAGAGGTAAGACAGCCATTCAGCAGAATAGTTGTGGATTTGATCGGACCACTATCACCTGTATCTGACAAGAGTAACCAGTATGTGCTGACAGTAGTCAACTATGAAACATGTTATCCAGAAGCCATAGTACTGCCAAAGATAATGATGAAGAGAGTAGCAGAAGCCCTCCTGGAAATGTTCTGTAGAGTAGGCTTTTGAAAAGAAGTCTTGAGTGATAGAAGAACCCAGTTTACCTCAGAACTGATACAAAAGGTGTGCAGACTCATCAGCACTAGGCAGCTCTTTACCACTCCAGATGTAATGAGACTTTGTGAGAGAGTCAGCAGTCTTAAAGACAATGAAGAAGATGTGTAAGGAGCAACTGCATGACTGGGACAGGTACCTGCAGGCAGTATTGTTTGTTTATCAAGAAGTCCCTCAAGAGAGTACAGGAATTTTACTCTTTGAGTTACTGTATGGAAGAACAGTAAAACATCTGGTGCAGATATTTATAGAACTGTGGACAGGAGAAAAAAAAGTCAGAAGTGAGGAACACATGTCAGTATATATTAGGCCTTAGAAACCAACTGGAAGAGCCCTGTCAACTCCCTCAAGAAAGTCTGTATGTAGCTCACAGCATTCAGAAGCACTTCTATAACAAGGCCAAGGATCAACATTCCAAGGTCAGACCTAAGGTCTTGGCTCTGCTATCCGCAGGCAACAAGAAACTCACCCTGCAGTGGAAAGGATCTTTTTAAGTGCAGGAAGTGGTCAACAGAATGGTCTATAAGGTGAAAGTGGACAAGAAGATCAAGATCTACCACATCAAATTGTTGAAGAGGTACTTCGATAGGGAAGAAGACCTAACAGGTATAGCTATTAAATCACAGATGGATATTAAAAGTGTGGTTGTTATAGCCACAGAACCAGAAAACAGTGACTTTGTCATGGAAGATAAAGACCTATTAGACCTAAGATCGCTGGGTGGAGATGAGATGTACAAAGATGTCAACATCAGTGAAGATCTAATTAGCAAGGAGAAAAAAAAAGCTACAAGATCTACTATGCCAGTACCCAGACGTCTTCACAGATAGACCAGGTAAGACAGACCTTGTGCAACACAAGATCGAGACCATGACCAGGGATCCAGTTAAGGTGAAGCTCTACCAGATGCCCTATGCAGTGAGAGACCTGATCAAGTAAGAAGTTGATTTATGTTAGAAAACAGAATCACTGAGCCATCAAATTGAGCTTATTGTTCACCAGTAAGAACTATGAAGAAGGGGGATGGTTAAAACCGCTTCTATATAAATTTCTGGAAGTTGAAACTTATGATGAAGTTAGAATCTGAACCTATGGGCAATTCAAAGGTTATTATGCTAAAACTAGATGGGGCCAAGTTCTTTACCAAGATTGACCTCAGTAAAGGTTATTGGCAGATCCACCAACAAAACCACCAACATTGAGCATTACGTGGATGACATTCTATCCCACACAACCAGATGGGAAGACCACATGAAGAAACACAGAGCTGTTCGGGTGAGTGAGTGCAGCAGGTCTGTGACCCACAAACAAGACGCACCAGCTCCGACAACCAAGCAGCAAGTCAAATCCTTCCTGGTATTAGCAGGACACTATATGAAGTTTATCCCAAACTATGCTGAAGTCACTGCATCTCTGACTCACCTGACCAAGAAAGGCCAACATAATATGGTGAAGTGGGAACAACCACAGTAGCTGCCATTCCAGAAGTTGAAGAACATGTTATGAAGTTTATCCCAAACTATGCTGAAGTCACTGCATCTCTGACTCACCTGACCAAGAAAGGCCAACACAATATGGTGAAGTGGGAACAATCACAGTAGCTGCCATTCCAGAAGTTGAAGAACATGTTATGAAGTTCACCAATCCTTAGAATGCCAGACTTCAATAAGCCTTTTATCATTCAGGCCGATGCATCAGATGTTGGAATTGAAGTAGTACTTCTGCAAGAACATGAAGATGGACTGTTTCATGTAAGGTGTGACTGAATGAGTGTCTGGCTATCTTATTTACCACCCAGAAATTCCAGGACTACCTCTATGAGAAGTTCATCATCCAGGTGGACCTCTTGCATACATCCAAATTGTGCAAAATTGATAGTGCAAGAATCAGGAGTTGAGTGTTATACCTCCAGAACTAACATTTCCACACTGAGGCCATCAAGGGGACTGCAAATGTTGATGCAGACTGTTATGAGTGGACTTTGTGTATGAACAGAAAACAATCTTTGAATATAGTATAATAAATATTGTAAATATTTTTCATGAAGAGGGATTTATTGTTAGATATGCACAATTGTTTCAGTTTAACATGAGTGTTAAATTCAGTTATTTTTTTAGAAGTGACAGTTTATTCCAGGTTTGTTCACATAACAGTTTACAAATCATATCTTGTGTAATTCAATTGTTGTATTATTGCATCATGTTACTAGAACCTTCTGAGTTTTTCTCATTGTTTTTATTAAGTATTATTGCATCATAATATCTCATAGTGTGTAGAATGTTCTAGGCCTTTGTCAGAATATAAATATACTTTAAAAATTTGGTTATATAGATAGATCTAGACTGTGTAAGCGTGAGATTAGCCATAAAGAACATGATGATTTCTAGAGTGAAATTATCATAGATTAGATTGTAATAACAGAGCAGAGAAGAATAATATGTGTTGTCAAATTGTGTTATAAAGTAACTGAACCAGTCTGTGAAATTTGACGAAAAAGAGAATTATTTAAAGCTCTGAATACAAACATGATAACCAACAGTGTAATGAGCATTTGTATGTACATTTGACTTGTTTTAATACATTATTTCAAAAGAAGTGAACTCTGTGCTGTTTGTTTATTGCTGAAAGTTATCACCAAGTCACAGACACCTACTGTAAAAAATCCTGCACATACATAAAAACACGACAATGCTATGTTTGGTGACAATCAGCCCAGCAGTTTGCCAATTATAAGTGAAAAAACACACACATTTTTTCAAATAATGGTTTAGATAAAATTGTTGTTTAAGAATTTAAAATATACTTACAGTTTCACTGAGATCAAGACAAACCACACGGAATATGTGCAAGTCCTCTATAAAGAGATAAATCAAAACTCAAACACAGTTCATATTCATTACTAGTATTTCTTTGTTTTTCTTTCACTTGTATATCATGTTCTTGCAGGCCAAATATCAACAAAAACTCACTCTTTTTAGAAAAAAAAATATAAGAAGGGTATAAGTCAACTCTGCATGCTATTTAGATTCTACTGCTTCATGAATGTTGCAAATGTCAATTTTTCACTATTGATTATTTGAATCAGAATATATGGTTTAGAATCCATTTACTATCATGTTGTGTTTACACATGCCAATTTTAAATACTTTATTAACTTTAGCATACTGACCCATGTTGTAATCCTTTAAACTAATGAATTATTCAAAATACTTCCTTTTTATTTCTCTGATGACAAAAAATTCTAGCTTTTAATCTTACAATGGATACTTACAATGTTGTTTTTTTCCAAAGCTTCTAACTCTAAAGCTGTTACTTCTGATCTCACCATTATTTACATGATGTAATTTTAGTATTATAGGTTAAAAAAAATCTTTATTTATCATCTTAAATAAAAAAAACTGGGTTGACTACAAAAAAATAAAATAAAAACCTTTAGGATTTCACGACTAACCTTTTTATTGCAATGAAAGTCATTAGATCATGAAAGGTTAAATATGATAATTAATTTTTATTTTTTGTCAAGTAAGTTTTTGTGTCAGTGTTGTTAAATCTGTGCCAAACTAGGTAATATAACATACTGCTTATTAGAATATTGTGGTAAACTATATTTCAATATTTTAATTTAGATATTTGCTAGAGATTGTATGACATTAAGATTGTGAAAGTTCATATAAGTAGTCCTAGTATCTAGGAAGTTCCTATTCTTGGGAGAAGTGTTTGGTGTAAGTCGAGGTTGTTAATGATTAAGTAGATGATGATCAAGTAAAGTTAATAAGTTAGTCAGCATTTCTTATCACTCAAGAACTTTTCTGTTAAATATTACAAGAGTTACTGTGGAAAACTTAATTAATTCAATATCATTAAATGGACTAGACTTGGCATTATTTTTACTTGAAAAATCTGAAAGAACCTGCCAAACATTATAAAAATATCAATAAGTACACTTACTATTGTGTCGGTATGGGTCTAACATTGGTAAAATTCTCACCAGGGTCTTGTTTTCTGCAACCACTATAAAGGATAAAATTGTTTTTTTGTGTATTCTGATTTTCTTCTTATGTTACCATATTCTAACATTTTGTGATTGAATTACAAAATGTAACTACACAAAATAAAACCTTTATTTCTGAAGAAATTCTGACACACTTAAAACATTGGCAGCTGGTAGACTTACAGTTTGAATAGTGTCCTTTTGGGTACATTGGCCAAGGTCGGGGCCCTCCTTCAAAAACAATTTCCTTTGAGGATCCTATCGGAAGAACAGCTACTCTCACAGGATGAACCGGCTAAAGAAAATTACAGACCAGTAAGGAAGGCTGGTTGTTGTTATGCACAAAGCTACACAATGGGCTATCTTTGGTGTGCCCACCTTGAGTAGCAAAATTCGTTTTGCAGTGCTGACCAATTGGGGACCAATAAATAAAGACCAATACACAAAAATTTCAACAAATCACTAATACATGGTATTAATCTTGACTGAATAGCTGTATACAACAAAATTATTCAATCATTTGGAGAATGTTTTATAGCTCACTGACAGCATAATAAACTTACCAACAACGAGGCAAATTTCATATATTCATTTACTTTAAAATGTATTTTCACGATGGACTACCTTGCACTTGTTTGAATTGTAAACTTTTTAATATTATAGAAACTATTTTGATCCACTATGTAAGTATTAAATTATCTCATGTATGCAAATCTTTATTATTAGTTTATTATAATTATTTTACAAAGTCAACAAGAGATAATAATTACATAAATATTAATAATTTTCACAAGTGATAACACCAAAATCAATATTTTCTTTACCTGTTTGTAATAATGTTTTTAAAGCAAATGTAAGAGTAAAGTGATAGTTTTGTTAGGTTATCATCATCTTCAACTCTTTTGTTTCTTCTGTCATTATTTTTGGGCTCTTCCACCAAAAGAGGACAGGCCCCACAGTTTCAAAAATTGATTTAGTATCAATAAGTTTATCAATCATTTATAGGCAATTAAGGTTTAAGAACAAACCTTAAGTGGTTTAAAGCAACCAATTACAGCTGTAGTCTTCAGATGTATAGGTGCGACATCGTACTTTACAAAGATCCGGGAGTGACCACTCTCTTTACAAACAAATTCGAGACTGCGGCATCCTCCTCCCATGGGTGGGAACTTACTGTCTGTAATTACAAAGAAAAGAAAAACCTCAAATGTAATGAAATTTACCTGATGTATATTAGTCCTAAAATACTAAGCCAATGTTTTAAGTAAATCAACTATACATTTGTATGCATGCACAACAAAGACAATAAGAATCTTTAGGGTCAACACACATGAAATAAACACAATATCTATAGTCATATACATAATACAGCTAAAAAGAAACTTAAGATATTAGTTCTTACCTTCTATAAATAGGAATACTGTTTTTTCCACAATATCCACATCAATAGGAACATCCAAACATTCATCAAATGTCTTTTTCTTGGTTTTATCTACTGTTGAAAATAATTCCAAAACATCCTGTAAGCATTCTCAAATAATTTTTCCAAGCATTAAAACAATATTGTTTGTCATTTTATAGTGGTTTGTGTTTGCACTAAAATACTTATAAGTTAACAAAATTTGTACAATACTAGCAACAACTAAGTGAAATGTAAAAATATTTCCAGAAATAAATAAATGACATGTGAAAAACTTTTACACAGATTATTCTATTTGATGTAGTTATTACAAACCAAAATATCTATCTACAATTAAACAGCAACAGAGCTGAACTCATGTCCAATAAGTATATCAGTTAAAGATCTTTCAATGTCATACAAATCTCATAAATTAAATATTTTCCACCTGTAAATATATTTCTTTAGGAACAGAGCTGTACATTCCTTGGTTAGTTTTACCTTTAAACTAATATAATAATTAATTATTATTATTAATATAATTAATTAATTTAAATTAATATAATCTATTTGAACATTTCCCATAGCTTTTGTTGTAATCTCCAAGTTATTTAACAAATGTGATTTTTTTTTTACACTAGAATATAAAACACAGTTGTAATTACATATATTTCCTGTAGTTCTCTAATAATTGAACAACTTAACTGGAAGATATTGCATTCAATCTAAATAATTTATTAAATAGAATCTTTCCATGTGGTAATAATTTTGAAACAAGAACAAAGGTAAAGTTATTACCATTATTAATATTACACAGAATGTAAATATCATTTGGAGTGAATTATTACTACATAATCCAATATAACTTTCTTTGCAATGTTCCTATTACAGACATTAAGAGTTATGAAATAGTAGCTATAAAAAACAAGGTTAGAGACTAATTATGCAACCATAATTAGTGCATAATTAGCCAGGATGTTTATCTCGTGGGCTGCTTTCTAACGAGAGGATACAGGAAAAAAAAGTATCAAATCTCTCTGAAAGAATGCAATTGTACATATGTTTGTCAAAAGAATTAATGACAGTTCATTAATTTTGGATTAGTAAATAGTTAACAACTGAACTTAATGGAAACTTGAGAAAGATAAAAGGTGACACATGATAGGTAAAAGTCCTTACTCAAGGTTAACCTTAGACTAGGTATACGAGTGGTCTGGAATTAATTTAACCCTAGTGAACAGAGAATCTGTGTGTGTGTGTGTGTGTGACCATGTGTTTTTGCAGCATCTATGTGCTGCCTTCCAGAAGTTAGTCAACATCAAAAAATGTTAAATAAATGCTAAAGTACAACCATAATAGTCAGTCAGTGATAGGGAGTCAACAAAGCAGCCCAAGTAAGCTAGTGCCTGAGAGAAAACAAAACACCACCCTATAGGCATGAAACAAGCCTTAGCTGCCACGTAAGAGATACAACTTAGGTAATCTTTCAATCAATAATCAGAACAGTTTTGAAACATTTGTTTGGGAATAAAATTAATGACACCGAATATTTATGATATTATACAGAAGTTTGAACTGAATAAATATTTCTTTTTCTTCATGTAAATCTTCTCATGTTGATGATTTGTGTACAAATGCAAATAACTACATTCCTGGTATTTTGAAATAAATAGTGTTTTTAGCAAAAAACTGTTTCTCCAACAGTAGCCGTCACACTCTGCTCAGTTGAGAAACTTTTGCTTTGTGAACTACTATATATTTAAATGCTCCTGAAGATAATGAAGTATTATATATACATTTATCAAATATAAAAGTTCTTTGTTATAACTTTATGAAAAAGTACAATTTAAACTTTATAACAGAGAGAAACTTTCAAATATGCATTAATATAACGATATTTTGATGCAAGTATATGATACATAGTTATACAGTATGTAAAATAAGTTAATATCAAACAACATTGTATGTTTATATCATTACGAAAACAACAGAAGTAACTATTGTCAGTCTATGAAACCATTACTGCATTGCATTACTGAAACTGTGTTTTACCTAATTTTTCTCTTCTTTTTAAAGTTACTACAAAGATGTAGTACTTACTTCAACAATCCTTATCTTCTCCACATGATTCATGTACTTACTTCAACAATCCTTATCTTCTCCACATGATTCATGTACTTACTTCAACAATCCTTATCTTCTCCACATGATTCATGTACTTACTTCAACTTACTTACTGCACTTACTTCAACAATCCTTATCTTTTCCACATGATTCATGCTCTTTTTGCAAACAAGTTTCTATGACTTTCAAGCATATTTTTAGACTATTTCATCCAAAACGTCTAGGTCATTGTGCCTATCAAAATCATGCTGAACACAGCACAGTTGAGATTTGAAATACACTTTCTGGAACATTCAAATAATGGTTTACTAATAACTTGATTCATGAAATTATTAGAATTCTTGAATTAGTGCAGAATATGTACACTACCTCAGATTAATAAATAGCTGACTAACAAGAGGACATGATTTTTTCATATTAATATTTTACTATTGTCTTACTATTTTAAACACGATCACAACAGGCTCGTGTATGTTATACGACCTTGTGACCATCATGTGACCATGGTGGTCTAGTAGTATATTATATATATACTACTAGACCACCCGTGACCTGTCGGGTCACCTACTATTCAGAGGTTATGAAGAATTCAAGCTAATTTCAATATTGCACCGAAATGAAGGTTTATTTTGAGATAATTTAATTAAATATTTCAATCCATTCATGTTATTCATAATTCAAGAAAAGATATTTGATTGTTGATCGGGAGTAAAAGGAAAAACCATTTCATTTTTCAAAAAAAGTGATGTCAGAGTTTTCAGGTATTGTGATCAATTAGTTCATTAAGTTGTGGACTTTCCTCTTAAACCTTCTACAAATAAGAAACAGAAACACTATTTTTTCTTCGAATTACCTACCATAACCAGGGCACATTATTGAGAAATTCTTCAAGATCTTGTTTTTGTCATCTTATGCCTTTTAATGAAGATGGGAACATTGACAGGGAAATAAATTTGAACGAAGAAGTTTCATAAAGAGCGCAAACGGTAGTGTGATATAAAATTACTAATGCTGGAAATTTTCATAAAAAGTGACCCGAAAAAATGGCTAACTCAGTAACCTGTGGCCCGGTTTTAACAAAACTTGTTTTATTCTGTTTCTATTCTCATTTCATTACAAATATGGTGCTATTGTGTGCAGTTTTTGCTGTATTTAATTACAGACAAGCAAACAAACAATCTCAGAGTTTTAGTAGTATATAGATGACTCTGAAAATAATTAATGTATCTTCATGGAATTTGGCAAGCTTTCAGTAAACATTAACCGTTCTACAACCATTAACCCTTATAAATATACCAAGTCCACATACACATTTGCACTCGTTATATACTATAACTTTTAATACATTATGTGTATCTTCACAAAATTTGGTGGCCTTTTGGAAAACATTAGGGTGTGACAGACTGTAGTGGTAGTTCAACCTCATCCAACACCTGGCAATATCTGGAACTGTACGTCAGTTCTGCTGTAGGCAGAGGATCACCTACCTCTTCACCTCAGAATGGAAATTGGTAGGGAAGACAAGCCTCCGTACAAAAACCATTCTCCACTTGCACACATTTTCTACTCAACCACCACCTGATACACCATGAAATAACACCCAGTGGATGGTAGAAACGAAGAATGCCCTGGTAGGATGACATCTCCAGTCCAAAACCTGGCAGCCCAAGGCATTTTTCATCAAGTCCTCGGTAGGAGTAGCGATACTGGCCAGAACACATGTGAAGACTCACTTAGCTGGACCATCTCCAACTAACACCTGACCACCCAGGAACCATACCCAGAGGATGGTAGGTAGGAGGAATGTCTCAGCCTGAGGAGCATACTGCAAGACATAGCAGAATGCTTCAACCAAAACCTGGTGGTGTCTTGAAATGTAAATCAGGTCAGCAGTAGGAAGGGCATCAGGTCATCGACACATGATTCTAAGTGTGATTGGGCCATCTCCAAACAACGCCAGACCCACAAGGAATGTACATCCGTAGGATGGTAGGAAAGA
>NW_013668025.1:72727-73830 GCF_000517525.1 Limulus polyphemus | reverse complement strand
TATATATATATATATATATATATATACACACACACACACACACACATTAATATAGCATAGTACTAAATTCACTAACTGGTAGTATCTGGAGTATACATCAGGTCCACAGTAGGAAAACTTTCAACACCACAGAGCATCAGAGATGGGCAGGAATCCCTGTCTGCTTTACTCATGCGTGTCTGTGAGTATACGATTGAGACACGCATATTTATGAAGCAAAAGACCACTATAGAGAACTACTAGCAGTTCTACAGAACACCACATCACTATGGTGTGCGTAATCTAACCCTGTGACACAATTGTTTCGACATAGAGGACAATTGAATGGAGACACACAACCATCATCTGGAATTGTACATCAGGTCTGTGGTAGGAAGAGCTAAAATGTAATTGACAATGAGCATGGTCACAGGATGGACAGTGCAAATTAAATAAAAAAGAAAGTATACCTGGTCAGGCATCACTTGCCACAGAGCGAGATCGACAATACACTAACAAAAAGGCACTTGTAAATAGAGAAATAACAAAAACTTGGCAAAGAAAACCTAAGTTGGTAGTATAAAAGAAAATTTCCGACAAAAACAAGCAAGTACTACTGTCAACCATGATGTGATTAACAATTGCAAATATGGAGAGGGCACTGGTTGTGATAGGGGTTGTGTCGCACTCCTATTGATGGAGAGCTGCTGCATAATCTTTTACATGTGGATATGCAGAAGAGGGAGTTGGAAGGCTAGTGGCGAGCATTGAAAATTTGTGCCGATAGAGGGGAGTACTAATCGAGAAAAGCTATTTTGTGAATGGAGGTAAGATATCGTATTGGAAAAAGAATTTTAAATAATACCTACCCGGATCTTCATAACCATAGAAACGAAGAGGTACAATAACTGAATCGGCAATTTCGGCTTCCACCACTGATGGGACAATCTCCAAATCTGCTACAGGTTGAATTGATACCTTAAAAAGGAGAATTATTTGCAACTTCTGTATCAATGGCATCTGTATAATATATATATATAAATTCTAAGGATTAAAAATATTTCAAGTACAATTTTAAAACTAAGTACCATATTTTACAGCATATCAGACACTCATATTTTCGC
>NW_013668025.1:69027-71739 GCF_000517525.1 Limulus polyphemus | reverse complement strand
GTAAAGTAGTGTGTGTGTGTGTGTGTATATATATATATATATATATATATATATATCAAAGCATTTTTCTGTCCATGAATTGGATTCTTATAATTAATAGAAAGAACAGAATTCACTGTTAGTCTCTCCAGGGTAAGGAGATGTAAGTAACAGATTATTTTTCAAATGACAAGCATTTTTCTGTTGGTGTTCGTTGTGGATATCATTTTCCCCAGTGAGTAAACTGTACTGGCCTAATGCGGCAGTAAGGAAGAAGGCCAGGGTGCCTTTCGCATGTGAGGAGTTTAAGAACTGTTGTATGTTGCAAATAGGAAGTATAATACACAGTAGTGTTCATGAGAATTCGAAAACACTTACTGCTTAGCACTGAAGAACTAGGTGAACTGCTCAGCAATACTGATGCTAATCGTCTGGGATTATTATTATTATCTATTATAAATCCAATTATATACTTAGTAAATTTTTTCATTAATTATAAACCTAATAATATATTTTTGTATAAATTAAATTTCATATATGAACCTACAGTTGTCTGGGGAAAGACTAGGTAGAACATAGCTTATGGGGGCAAAACTGAGAGATGTATTTTCTTTAACATCACATATTAGATGCAGGATGATTTTAGAGGCTTTTTTCAGGAAAAAGTGTGCCTTATATGCCACAAAATACAGTAGTTGGGATTAACTGCAAGTATTTCCTTACAGCAAGGTTTTACAAGACTCATCTTCTGTTTATTATATCACAATATTATTTCGTTGCTAAAAAGTTAACAAAATAGAATATAACCTGAAAAAAAATAATAAAACTAGTCTCTTAAATAAGTGCAAATGTTGTTACAAACTAATAAACAATTTCACAAATAGCCATTTCAACTGTTTGTGTGTTGTAATAGTTCAAGTGATTGGCCCAAAGAATGTTTGCATCATTCTAAGTTCATGCTTGCAACCCAACTTTAAAAATAATTAAAAAACAGAATTGTAATCCTCTTTCAAGAATTTTTTAATGAAATATATATTAAAATTGACATTTTAGCATTACAAAATGCTTATTTAACCATAAGTAAGTATTAAAAATGTAGTTTCATTTCTGTCATGTTTCTAGATGTATAACCTATGAAACTGGCATTTCTATATTTTTCTTTATAATTTTTTTTGCTAGCTTCTAAGCTTTAGTTATTCCTCCCAATCAAATTTCAACCCTTGTTCATGGATGATCAAAATTTTTTTACACGCATCTTTCAATTTGTGTCAGTAAATAAAATAATAAAAAACTGTATGTTGTGTCAATTTTTTCATAGAGTGCTTTCCATACTATAAATATATTTGTGTATTACCACGACCTCTGGATTAAGAGCTTTAATACCCTGTAACGTAGAACACAAGAGCATGTGAAAAATATTTACGCATTAGAAAAAGGTGAAATTTAGCAGTGACACCAAACAATGCACAATTTTATTTAAATGATCTCCAACTAACTAAAAGTATTGAGAATTTGTTTGTACTTTCTGATGTTTTCTCTTTCCTAATAATGTTTTGCATTTATATTATATATTTATACTTGTATTTATATTATATATAGTTGGATAACATGACAAAGGTGAATTCATTTAGCACTGGCTGGAACTTACAGCTGCAAATCAAATTCTTGAACTAGCAAAATAAAATAAAATACTAATCTAAAATCTTTTTCAGGCAGAAATTAGATGATATTAATAAAATTTGTGTCAAGTTTTGTACATCTTGGTTAAATACATTCATTTTTAAAATTTAAAATTTAGTGCATCCTATTGATATTGAAATAGTTAGAGCAAAGGGCTATAAAGAGCTAATATCAAATTGTTTAAACAGATACATCTAACTTTTTTTAACTTGTTCATTATTCAACTGGACACTCCCTCTCAACCCCCCCCCCCATTAATGTAGTTGTAGTTTAAACTCTAGTTTCCGCGTATGAAAAAAATGTAGTAAATGATTCCTACTGAGCTTCAAATATCTAATCAGAAATCATTCTAAAATACAATTTAAAATAATAATAAGAAACAAAGAATATTAGCAATTTCAACATGTCCAGCACAGAATAATACCAAATATTTCAAGGCCAGTAATCATGTTTCAAATCAAAAGTTATGTATAACATCCTCAAGATGAATATAATCCATATTTTTTTGACAAAATTAGTCCGTGTTTTATTAACATTAATTTGTTAAAACTAAATAATTTATATCCAACCATGATTTTTACAATTTTGAATTACATACAAATAAATACTTTAATATCAGCACAATATAACTGACAATCTCTCTTAATTACAATTACTGACTAGTCAACATCTTTTAAAAAAAAAATAATTAAGGCAACATTGTTTCTTGCCCCAATACAAATCTTTATATCACTGTAAAAACAAAATTTAAATATACAGTGAATGCCTCTTAGTAGCCTACAAACATAAAATTAATGCAAAATGATTAGGTATAAAAGCAAGTTTTAAAATATTTTATTTTCACCTGCAAGTCATGTACAAAACACTAAGCCAAGCCTGAACCACCCGTGAAAATTAGATGAAAATAATAATTTCAATTAAAGTAAATCAACATATGTTAAAAACCTATGAATGAAAGCAGAGGAGAATGTGTTATAACTATGTGACAACCAGTGCTGAGGCATTTTGCCAAATATCAGGGACTCATCAGGCTGACTGTCACAAGAAGTAGTC
>NW_013668025.1:51739-68223 GCF_000517525.1 Limulus polyphemus | reverse complement strand
AATCAGTCACAAGAACGTCGAATCTGAATCACTTGAAAAAAACACGGGGGTGCTTAACTTGTATACATCATCAATTTTCCTGAAAAATGATTGTTATGGTTTGAAACATACATCACCGAAATGTAAAATGGTACTAGCTAAAGATTTAATGAAACAGAGATAGAACTGGGTGATTAACTTGTTTACCTATGAGCATTGATTAATGTCATGAAAAAATTTATCAATATTTGTGATTCTAATTTTTCTGACTTATAATTAATTGAAATATTATGATTATAATTTTTAATTATTTTGTTTATTAATTCAAGGTTGTTTTACTTCAACTGAACAGTATCACAAATCATGAAAATAATTATTACTACTCTTCATTATTTCAATTACGTTTGTTTGTTTGCTTGTTTTTTAAATTTTGCACTAAGCTACACGAGAGCTATCTGTGCTAGCCGTCCCTAATTTAGCAGTGTAGGACTAGAGGGAAGGCAGCTAGTCATCACCACCCACTGCCAACTCTTGTGCTACTCTTTTACCAACAAATAGTGGGATGGATTGTCACATTACATAAGAAATATAACCAATAAATGCTTATCCTAAAATTTGGGCTTTTCAAATAGTATCTAAGAAATATTTTCCTATGATATTTTGTTCATAAAACTGCATTTTATTCCTGAAAATATTTTTCTTTTCGGTGCATTTGTTATTTAATTAATGTACTTAATTTAACCAGAGTTCAAATTCTTCCTCTGAATTAATAGGGTAATGTACCAATAGCGCCAAATTTACTGCATATTTAAGTATATTATTTGTTGACAATGTCCGAACTTCCATATTTGTCAGAGGCAAGAATTAAACTCTCAGATTTTAAAGATGTAATAGTTTCAAATTGAATACTACATTATCTTAATTTCTATTCACGCACATTGTGCTACTATATTAAAAATAAAAACCCACAAAAACCGACCTTAGCTAAGGCTAAGCTAACACTGTAGACCTGATGATAGCTTGTTTGAATTTTGCGCAAAGCTACACGAGGGCTATCTGCACTAGCCGTCCCTAATTTAGCAGTGAAAGACGAGAAGGAAAGCAGCTAGTTATCACCACCCACCCCAACTCTTGGGCTACTCTTTTACCAACAAATAGTGGGATTGACCGTCACATTATAATGCCCCCATGGCTGAAAGGGCAAGCATGTCTGGTTGGATGGGGATTCAAACCCGCGACTCGCAGATTGCGAGTCGAGCTAACTAACCACCTGGCCACTTCAATTACGTAAGTCTCATGTGAGAATAAGCAATTAGTTGAGGGTAACTGATTAACGAGTCCAAAAATTAATTGATTAGTAATTTCAAATTCCACAAATCACCTAGCTCTAGTTAAAGGATATATTTCAACCTCCAACTCTGCTAAAACTCCCAAGCAAGGTTAAAAATATATTAAAAACCTTTAACAGATTTGTAAAAATAAATCTTAAGTGCAATTATTAGTAAACAATTATGAATCATTAAAAAAAAGTACTCACCATCATATAATTAGAAAAAAAAGAATTATGTATGTCAACTGCAGTGATGTTTACTTCCCTCCATCCATACGTAGTAACTATTGCTTTATTTTTATCATCTGCTTTAGAAGTAACAGAAGCTATGGTAGTATTTGATGAAATCCATTTGTAAAATCCTGTTCCTCCAGTTGCCTACAAAACCATTAAACAAATAAGAATTCCATACAAGTCTTTCTTAAAACATTCTTTGAAAAACTTTGATATAAGCAATATATTTCTCAGATGTAAACATAATCTATTGGTATAAATAAAAAGACAAGTTTCAAAAATTTACTTCCACCAATACGAGATATATAAACAGAACCATAAAAATTACAGGAATGATAAAGAGCTCACTTTACAGTTATTAAAGTTATCTTTAATGTAACAGAAACTCACCCATCTCTTAAGACTTATTCTTGTTAACCCTTAGCAAATAGTAGAACCCAAGTGTGCATGTCAACAACCATTTTAGTTACATTCAAACTTTATTATCAATGAACTTGGCATCAAAACACAATTTGATTTCTTAATTTCAAAAGGAAATAATTAAATTAATTCTCAATCTTGATCTGTGTCATTTGATGCATTTGACACTGATTTTCTCTCTTTATTTTTTAGGATTTTCAGGGTCAGCCCTCATACAGGCAAAAGTGACTCCAACTGTTGAGAATCAAGAAAAGCTTTATCAGCCTGATGGTAACCCCAAGACAAAATGATTCAAGGCCCTTGGAGGGCAAGGCATGCCAGCACCTGCTCTCAGTTGAGAAACGAAATGCTCAGCATGAACCCTGATGTTAGGAGGAGGGAAAACAAAATACTGTGAGGAAGGGGGAGGGTTCATGTCATAAGGAAGGAAGAGAATCATAAGAAACATGGAAAGTAGATAAAATGGAACACACATGAGAAGTCATATATTAAAAAGGCTGAGGTAAGCCTAGCAGATTCTGCAGGAGAGGCTAAGGAAGGCACGGCATAGTTAGTTAGAGGAAAAAGGCTGCAAAATCCTCTTTATCACGAACAGGTTCAGCAGATTCATGAGGAATTCAAGCAAAATCGGGAAGAGAAGATCAACCCATATAACGATCAATCTCCCAACAAACGAAAGCCAAAAATTTCTCAGTTGAGGTCCCTGACCTGAAGCTTGTGTAATAGTGTTGGAAGAAAATCCAAAGTGGTAACACAAATTTCAGAATTCATCATAAATGGTGAACAAACAAACAAAAGTAACTTATTGCAACAAAACTACGGAAAACAAACTGAATTTAACAAAATTTAAATGAAATCCCTATTTTGCAGAAATAGTACAGAAAAACATGTGAAGAGAACACAATCAAAAAATGTCTGTACTAGATCACTGCCCAAGAAGTAATAGTTCAGTAGAATCGAACATAGGGAGTCACATATGTCAGGAGGGTGTGTTGCACACGTATTGGGGGAGGGTTGTCATATTATGATTTAGATGCGAGATGCAGCTGAACCATATTGATCATGGGGTACATGGAAGTTCAGGGCTCGTGGCATGCAAAGCAAATTTTGCATATAGAGGGCAGCACTGAATGAGAATAGCTATAAATGTATCAGAATATAGACCTAAAGTTAACTACACATTTATAAGTCCAGCTCTATCAAAATTTTGGGCAATTGCCAATGGGCAGATTTTCATTGCCCCAGCCTACTACCCCTAAATCCTTTTGCAAGTAACAAAGACTCGTTACAATCGCAGTGTTCCACTTACTATGTTAAAGTTAAAACACTAGGCAATACCATGAGAAGTGATTAAGAAGTTAGCACACAGGACCACATAAAATATTTGTAATGACCTTAGATCCCTGACTACAGGAAGACTCATAGAGAGAGGGTTAACTACCATCTGCATGTTTCTTTCATGAAATAAAAATACAACTACCACACACATACTATTACAAAAACTCAAAAAACATTTAAGACAACAAGAAATGTAAAATTAAAATTAAAGAATGTAGCAACACAATAAAAATATTTAAAACCACAGCCTATTCAACAAAAAAAATTATTGTTCAGTTTATAGTACAACCAATTTTACTTTCTTAGATAGTGTATGGCAAAACACTGGCAAATCTTTTTTATGTATTAAATTACAAAATACTTTTTATAAATTTATTACATAATGTTTCTGCTTGGTATACATTTGCATTAATACGAATGCCTTGATTGGAGTTAGAGTAACTGTGCGAGTTGTTTTTTACACAACAAAAGCAAGGGACTTTCCCTTGACAACAAGGTTTTTAGTGACACTCCTGCAGTTTCTACACTTGTATGTAACAAAGTATATTACACATGTATACAGTATGTACGGCATACCATACATGATTATGTTTAATAAACGTGTACGTCACTTGCATTATAAATACTTACAAAATAAAAATGCGGAGGTACTCAAGTGCAAATAATAAAAAAAGTGATTATTTACATACTGAAACACAAAATTCAAAAGTTTTTAACATATTTAAGTGATTTTATTCTCCAATTATTCAAATTAAAGTCAATATTTTCATACAAAAAACATGCAAACTTGTAAAACCCATCACATTTTTTGAACACACAACTATATGAAAGAATTTTTATAACATACAAGTTTTTTTGAAGTTTTAAGTAATAAATTAAAATAAGTGTATCGATTGGTGATAAGTAATAAAACATGCTACACGAGTTTTATTACTTAAACTTTTAACAAGGAATTAAATTCAATTTCTCCAACTCATTACCACATCAAACATTTTCAGCTCTATGGACATTCATGCTTAGTAATCGTACCATTGCTATCTGTAGTTTCACGGGCACATGTAATAAGTTAAGAAAAAAAATGATTTGAATGTAAGAATAAAAGTATTTAAAGAATTACGTGAAGTCTTGAGATTAAAAATTAAAATCTTCAATCTTGCTACTCTGCAAATAAATTCATTAATAAGGAAACTCTGCAGTGAATACCTGTTTAATATGCATGTTTCTACATATATACACACACACTCATTATAAGTTATAGGGTTATAGTTTTTCAGCAAATTTTTGGCTTAAAATTAGTTAATAATTTTGTCAATACACTTTGTGTTTATAAATTATACTTTATCTTTTTTTTAAAAGTCTTTTTCTCTCTGGAACACATACCATAGGATAAATAGAATATGTTGGTTTGCGAATGGGGTCCCAAGGCAGAAGCACGAATGCTGGAGTAACTAATATTTTCTGGTATATGATAACATCTTGAACAGCACGGATCGTTGGTTCGTATGATTTCAGCACTCCATCCTAAGATTTATAAAAGATAGAAGTTTAAACTTATGAATCACTATCTTTCCACAGAAATTTGGAGATCACCCAAACACTGACTTAGTTTGTTTAATGAAGTAAATCAAAACTCACAATCAGAAAAAACTTTTATCTTTATCATTTTCATATAATTTAAGCTTCAATTTCCTCCTCCCCACACACACAGAATAGCCCAAAGAATATTGAAACGTCTTTTAAAACACCAGATAAGGTTCACCAACACTGAATGCATGCAAATAATTTAAAAGTATGACAATTAAATGCGAGAATCGACACCAGCAGTGAGCAATGTTGCTTTGAGGATTCATGCTTTGCTAAAATTGAACCAGTCTTTATTTTTTCCTTCTTGTTGCATGACTAGTAGGATTGTTTGTTTGAAGTTAAGCACAAAGCTACACAATGGGCTATGTATGCTCTGCCCACCACAGGTAGTGAAACCTGGTTTCTAGCATTGTAAGTCCCCAGACTGTGCCATTGGGGGGCAACTAGAAGGAAACTGAAAAATCAAAATAACCTGAACTATAATGATGATAATAACAAATTTGGGGATTATGTAATGCTTAGCAACAATGTAATAATTATAACAATAATTTAAACAATTAATAAACAAAAAGGAACAAAGTTAAACAGAAACATAAATGAAATGGCAGTGAGTTATTATATAAAACAATAAAATTACTTTTATTTTAGTTTGTTAAAAATCTCAGTTCAACTATAGGCTACTACTATTGTGAAGATCAGAGCTCTTGTTGTCTTGTTTTGTAAAAGGACTGCCTCCTTTAATATGTCCAATAGAAATGCACGAGCACAATAATAATCTTTTAGTTTCTGTAAACAAAACCAATCAGTAAACAAGAATTGAAAATAGCAGCTTTTCAGTATCAGTGGCATTTCAAATGCAGTAAATATATAGCTTATAAAATTGATTATAAACAGGGCAAAATTACAATTTTACTTCTGCTGTGTTATGCAAACATATTTAGGTAGTAATATTTTTACTTACAAAAAACTTATAAACTTAAAATAGTTCATACAAGGAAATACAATTAAAAAATATAATTTAGCTATCTCAAGTAAACCAAATTATCTAAAGTATGACATTAGAAAAACATAAAATAATGGGATTTTGGCTGAGATTAAATACATTGCACGAAATAGAAGATAATCAGAATTTGTAATATTACAGTTTTTACAAGGTAAAAACCACATCATTACTGCTCCTCAGTTCACTGTCTTGCAAATCATACACCTGCTGGTCAGTCTGTGAAATACAAATGATTGGTAATTCAGCCTAGGTTACATATAGTAGTCTCACAAAATTGTTTCCCAGTTGTTATTTTGAGGTAAATAACATGGTTTAATGTGCTCTAAATTCTTAATAAATCATGGCTAAACCTGTGAGAAAACATCTAGATGTTTCATTCATGTGAAGTCATTAGATAAATGGAAGATTACTCATCACAGCAAGCTATTACTAGTTTGTACTTGCTTTGAAATGTTGTTAGTAGAACATATAATTGCTTCCAAGACAAATGTATAGTCATTTAGACAACTAAAAAATACAGACATTGACCCACAATGTAAGCAGAAGTACATGTTAACTAACTATTCATGATCCCTGCAGTTATAATGTCTGCTTAAGACTGAATGTTTGCTACTGACATTGGATGGATTACCTGAATACAGACAATTAGAAAATTTTTTTAGAAAGTTTGCCTATGTTGGGTACATCAGCTTGTATATACAGGGTAGAAAACCCCTAACTTATACACACATAAAATTTGTACACGTATCTGTCTCACCCCTTAAGATGGGCTCACCAGCCTATGTGGCAGATTCCCAGTAAGAACCTTTTTTTTTTTCATAGCAAGGCATGAAACAGCCCATTTCCAATGGAAATATGCAGTTATATTCATCTTACAGAGGAATCATTTTTTACCCTGCAGTCAAATTTAATATTTATAAAATATTTTAATATTTTAACTTAGAGAAAATGTTTAACCACATCCAACTCCATTACTTTAAAGGAACTTAATACATATGGTGATGAAATAAGTATTAGTGGATAAACCAAGTTCTACATCCCATAGAATGTTAACATTTTCCTTCCCAAAAAATGTATTTCTGATAGATACCTTCTCACACAGACTAGATATCTTCATCATGTGCCTGCCAAAAAGATTTGCATGCGACCAGCCTTGAAGCAAGTCCTCCCTAATTTCACATGAATTGCATTGCTGCATGATGATTTCATCATGTGACAAAAGACCCCTACCAATAGAAGGGCAACACATCTCCCTCTACGTGCTTGCATTAATGAAACTTCATTCTTCAATGAGACAAGTAAGAAAAGGTGCACCAGAAGTGGGGAGGAAGGGTGTGAATGTGTAAAAAGTATCTATCAAAAATACCAAGTATCAAGTAAGGAAAATGTTAACTTCCAAGACTATACTTCACCTCCACACATAGTTACGCTAGAATCCAACACTGTAATGGAGGAGAGATATGCAAATTGTACCTAGATAAGCTCCCTTCAGAGAGCACCCAAAGGAAGCCCATGGGGTGTAACACCCCATGGCAGGGGCTCCATAGAACCACACATGTGGGACTTCACATCTTGTTTTTGAACAGGGTATATTCTTCACACAGATAGGAAAGAGGCAAAGAAACCAAATTTTTGTCACAAGGATAGACAAGATGTGGACATGACCATTGGAATACTTGCACACAAGCTGTTGGATGGCCAATGTGTGTAGTGTGGTTGGGGCACATTCAGAACTTATCTAGCGTGCTCATCTCAACTCTTTATGGAACCAACTCTGGCAGTAGGAGAGGAGTATTTGAGATATATATCATAAGTGTGTGTAAAGAATACCCACCTTAACTTTATTGTCAGACACTACAGGACTTACACCAGCTGTGGGAGTAGGATACATTTGTTTTGGAGTAAGGACCGGTATTGGGCATAGTCAACTTGACTATTGAACAGACAGTATCTGCAGAAGAAGGACTTGTGAGAAAAATATATATTTATTGGTCCTTCAGTCCGGACAGGTCTTTTACTGGAGGTAGTACAATGAGTGACAACAAAGAATTATTTTGAAAAGTCAGCAAATGCAAGCTTGGTGCTGGCTTTTTCCAATGATTGTTCATGGACTAGGTACAGTATGGATTGAACAAGAGAGTGAACACATATATATACCACAAGTATATCTCGTGATCTTGCAGAATACCCCATCTCACAGTGGGCGTGTACAGCAGGGGCAGATGGTATGACTGCTTTCCATTATCTAACTCAATGCAGAATTTGGGTAAGTATACCCTTGGAACCAACACCAACCACTTGGTGGGATGCTCTGTAATGAAAGAGGGTCTTGAAAGAGAAATAGTACATATCTTATTCTCATAGACAGTGGGGTGATTGAACAATGGCAACATATGGAAGCCAAAAAACCATCATGAGCTAAAACAGCCAGAAGGTGGAGAAAAAGAGATGAATGTGTGTAAGGAGTCTACATGCCTGCTTGGAAGAGCTCATACAAATGCCATCAAAGAAGAAATGTCAGAAAACGAGATGTGATGAACTGAATGAGAAGAAAAGGGAAATAGTCTACAATCATCCACATCATGAGATGAACATATCAACAGACCCATCCCATACAAGAAGGAAAGAGGCCCAGGATAGGGACAGAGACGATGACCCCTAAGGGGAGAGGTTCATGGGTAGGCACACTCAACAGCCCAACAGGACACAAGAGTCAAGTTCGGTTCAAATGGTCCAATAGGTAAGACACAGAAAGAAAAGAGACAGAAGTATGGTGTAGGCCCGAGCCACTAAAGTCTGAGCCACATAAGATTAGGTGGGAGTTGCCTCAAGGTTAATGGCATGCAAATATTATTGGCAAATGCACAACAAAGATAGTTAATTCATGTGAAGAGGTTGGTTATCGTCTCAGAAGATATACATTATAGGGACCAGATCCATCTACCATTTGTTCTTCCATATGCTGAAGAAATTGACCCTTGATGATAATGCTATATGCTAAACTGATTTCATACTCCTCAAAGAAGAGAGAATTGGAATGATCTGCACACTCAAAAACTTCATCCACACAAATCTAATTATCTTTTTGTTTTGTGGAGTGTATTAGTATAGTCATGCTTTGTTGCAATGCAACAATTATTAGGCTATCAAAATAAAAAAGTTTCTGCAGCTTTGATGCTTCTTTCTGTTGCAGTTAAGTTAATGTGTAAGATTGAATTTAGTGATTTTTCTATTCAATTTAATAACTACATTCCTTTGACTTTAATTATTCATGCATTTTCTTGCTGTAGTTACAAAGGGCAATGACGACAAATGGATTAAAGGAAAAACTAACCAGTACAGTAAAACTTTGCTTACTCAGGAATCCCTAAATGTGAGAGTAAGTTGTTTTCATACCTAATAAGCATAAGCAGTATTGGGTAGTCTCGAACCATGGTCTTTACTCTTTTTGTTTTACCATGCAGTGTAAATAAAAAACGATTGCTATTGAACATCTCCCAATGAGAATGTTAACAACTTGCTTTACATTTAGCTATACCAACAATATCCCAATGAGATATCTGATTACAAATTAAGTATTTTGGGTCCCATTCAAAAATGATCTAATATTGCAATGCACATATCACACATTATAAAGATGATACAGTTAGTTTTTAGGTAAGTTGGAAAGTATTAAAAATTATGTGCTGTTGAAGTACCGCTAGAATGCCACCTTGATTTAATCATAAAAAAATATAATAAAAATGCAACAAATTGTTTAATATAAACTTTTTGATTGCCAATTTTTCTAAAGTGAAACAAAATCAATCATGAGAGACAATCTTGTGCATATTCATTACAGTATTTTCAGTTTATGCTTAGAATTCAGGTGTTATATACTAAAAAAAAAGGGTATTTACATAAAAATAAGACAAGCTTTAATATCAGAAAATAATAAAGAACTGTAGAAATTTTAAACCTGTATTAACTTTAATAGTAAGTGATGCTTTAGTGGCTTTCAGAAATGATTTTACCCTTTTTAGTAAATATTAAATTTAAGGGCTAGCACATTAGTTTAATAAAGTGTAAATCAAATTCCTTACCTCATCCACAAAACCCAGAAGTTCCCCTTTAATCTTACATGGCCCTGGAAGTAGAGTCTGAACAATATGGTGAGTTCCATTAACTGAAGAGATTTTCACATGAAAGTGTTTTCCTGGAAAGTTCACCTTTACTCGAATATTCTGAAAACACAAAAAATCTAGCCAAATCAGCTCATGAGAATATACTGTAAGCACTGAAATAGTTTGCAATTATCTAAAACAAAATACAAAAGGTATTTTTAATCAGAAATTGTATATTTTATGAGATTGGTATTAAACTACACAAAATATTAAACTACACCAATATTACAAAAAGGTTCATTTTGATTATTTTTGCACGAAGTTCAGAGAACTCTTCTTCATTTCCAAATGATTATTTATTTTCAATCCTGAATGAACAAATAAAATATTAATGATTCCAATTTGTAATTTATTATTCATTAAGACTTCAACAGAACAAAATTATTATTCAGAATCACCATTTATCTTAATTACTGTAATACTTTTTCCCATTATTAATGTAACCTTTTATACATTTTGAAATGGTTAAAAATATTTTTAATACATTTACTGATTATTTACAACTGTAAGAATTTCTCTAGTGCTTTTGAAATTTGTAGAAAAATATTTAAAATTTTAAATGCACAATTCAAATTAAATTATTTTTCCTGATCTTACATTAATGTTTTTTCACATAATGAAACCCAAGATTTATTTCTAAAACTTACATCTGCTAAATAAATACGATGATGTCGAACATCAAATATCTTTACAATTATGACATAGGTGGTCTGTTCAAGCAGGGCCCAGTTGTCACTTGGTGCTACTTCAAAACCTACAGATGTAACAATTCAGAATTTATCAAAAGATATATATACAAGATCTGAAACACAAAACACCAGCTATTAAAGGTTAATGGAAAACTATGAAACATTATCAAGAAGACTGTTACATATGCTAGTACGTGTGAACCATGTTTATTTTGAAATCTAAGAAGTTTAGAGAAAACAAAAAATAAAACTAGCAATATTTACATATGGCTGTTTTCTATCTTAAATACATTGCGAACCGTGGTGTCTGTCCGAGCGTTCATTTGACTCCAATTTATAAAGCTGCATACACAGGCAAAGCTCAACATTCACTTTTGAAATGACAGAACAAGCATGAATAATGTTGATGCCAAATTTTATTTTGCAAGGAGGATATTCAACATTAACTTGTTAGGAATTAATCACACTATCATTCATATTTCAAAATGTGAAATAATTTAAAGAATAAAAATGTAGATTTACCATATGTTATTGTTTAGCAGCTCTTAGCATGACTGAAATCCTCAACAATAACTTTCATGGTGGGCAGTATAAGTAGCTCAGAGCTTTGCCTCTGAGTGAAACCAAGAGTGCAACACAATTAACCTTTTTAACACTACTGACACGGGTCTTCCTATGGTCACAGGTCAAAGGTTATGTCATTGTATTTGTAGACTCACATTCAAAATTTTATTGAACTACTATTTTATGAATGTACATCAATAAGTTTGGTATCAAACTGTAGATTATAATTCAGGTTTTAGTTTTATAAATTAGTTCATTAACTAAGTTAAAAGTAAATAAAAAAAATACCTTAATATATCGATTTCTGTGTGTCACGTGGTATATTGAATGCTTTTAATGTCCAAATACAAGGTATATAGTTTCTCACGAATTAGATATTTCAATTACTGATACTGACAAGCTAGAATATAGGATATGAACCTCCTATCTTTCTATTTTCTGAGATATTAACATATTTATTGAATCAACCAAGGTAGACCCACCCAATGACGTGTGTATAACCAATCAAAAGCTTTACTGTTCTATGGTTTAAGAAAAATAATGGAAATTTAAGAACTTATTTGTAAATAGTAATAATGTATATACATATATAATATAGCCCAAATGTGACTGTATTTTACAAAATACTGGTCCACTAGAACACAGCCAAGGCCAGTTTTATATTCTTGATATGTTAACATGAATGCACATGTGCCACATCATTACAACTTTGTAATGTTAGTCAGGCACAGCTGAAAGGTCAATAAAATATAAATAATAAACATATATATATATATATATATATATATATATATATATATAGATGTATAATGTTAAAGATTTAAGCTATTTAGAATAAACAGTTGTGTTTTCATGTTATAATCTACAGTCATTCCAAAATAAAAGGGTATGATTTATTTCAACTACTTAATTTATTTTATGGTGGTTACGAGGTCAGTCAAATCGACCAAACCTTCACAAAGATACAATAGTGAAAATAACAGATAAATATAGGCTTTTTTCTATAATAATAATAATAATAAAAAAAAAAGTTTAGATAATTATCTGAAGGTTATAAAGATTTCACATGCATAAAATCTGCATAAAGTTCTGATGCATACAATTATTTTTAATCTTAAAATCAGAATTACTTTACATATTAGACAGTCAACAAACAAAATGAAAAAATGCATGAAAAAAATATTACTTAAAAATTCTTAAACTTAACAAATCTGATATTTTGTGTAAAAAAGACTTGTAATGTTTACAGATAATCTACAAAATTTCGCATACTGTACTAAAAGTCATAGCATGAAATTATTACAACGTTGGTCCCTGGGACCAAACCTGTAGTAAAAGAGTTAAAAGTTTATAAAATAAATTAAATTGATAGATTAATTTAAATTTTCCTGTCACTGGGGATGGGTACTTTTGCTTGTATTCAATAAAAGATAATACACTCTACATAAATGAAACTGTTCTAATTAAAATAGGTATTACTTCATTTTTTTATTAATTATTATAATTAATAATTATGTACCCGTTCCAGTATCATTTAGTTCTCTGAATATCAGTTCACACCCTGTTAAGAGTTAGTTATACTTTTTGGAACAGTGAGACAAAATGACTGACACAGGATAGCAGAGGTTTTTGTCATGATAGCTATAATCATGTAGCTGTATGGGAGTTAGTATGTCAGACTATGTAAACAAATTGATTTTTAATCTTGATAATTGGCAGCAAAATGAACTGAAAATTGATAGCCAGATGCTCAAGAAAGAAAACAGATTAGATGTTGGTTGTGAGTTATAATTAATCAGAATTTGTGTTTCATTATTAAACAGATTTTTAAGATTAATCTCCAACGTTCATTATTTTTTTTCGTACTTACTTTTTTTCTGAAATTTTTTTGTGCCAAGATTATATTGTTAGAAGTTTGGATGTGTCGTTTATAAAAGTCCATACACAGAATTTATAAACTGTGAGTATATTTTGTATTTGTTGAAAGTTTTAATAAATACTCTTTGTTTAAGAATCCTGGAATAAGCATTTTGATTATTCTTGTTGTAGCATAGCGGATATGTTACAGGTAAAATTTTAATATGTGTTTCTCAAAATTGTAAAAACCTATATTAAAAATAAGTTTTTAAGATTTATAGCTATTCGTCAAGTCTTTATACACAAACTGATAGTGCCACGCATAATTGTAAATTCCTTGTGGAAAAATTGCAAGCTGTATAACATTTCCTTAACCCTCTCGTGATGGGTGGGTCTAACTGTACTTCAGTCTTTTAGAGTTATTTTCAAAATTTAATTAAACTACTCTTTGTTTACGTTATACCAATTAGTATAGCATGAAATCATATCTAATAATCCATATTTTAATAGTACAAAAGTTTTAAGTTCTTAATTTCATAAGGCAATATTTTAAAAAATCCCGAATTTCCCCTCATGTGAGAAATGTGACATTTTCTCTAGGCATCCTGTCTTCTCTTTTTTTATTCACCACCCCTCCAATAAATACGAAATTTAACATAAATTACTCACTATAAAATCGTTATTGCTCAGACAAACCATAAGTTTTATAGCCTTCAAGTGTGTTTGGTTACCGAGCTATCAAAAAGAAAATCAGACCCCTCTTGCAACACTAACCTGTCACATCCTCTCTTTCAGAATTTGTTAATAGTTCTCTCTTACGTTTAATTCTACTTCATGTATAACCAATAGAAAGCCAAATTTTAATCTATAAAATGACATATTATATTATGTTGTTTTCTAAACCAAGAATTGTCAATTTCTCAGTTAGAACAAGCTTCATTCCCAAAGGAAAGAAAACAATTAGCTTGGATGAATTTATTATGGTTTTTGTCACATAGTTAGAAAAATTGTGATAGTTAGGGGAAATTATCTGCTTTTTGTATGTTATTATTCCATGTTCTTTGGTGCATTACTACAATTAGTATAAAAAAAAAGTAGGGTTAAATGTCATTGACAGTCAACAGCAAAAAAAAGAAGACCAGGGTAAGTACTTTTGTTTTTCATGTTAATTCTTTATTTATTATTATAAAAGTAACTAAAATTTCAAATTACAGGTCTCTTTCAGGTTAGTTAATGTTAGATTAGGTAAAATATATAATAATAATAACAACATAATAAAAATGTTTCAAGATGCACACACACATGTGAGTAGCTCTTGGTAATGTAATTCAATAGCATTCCCCAAGTGATTTACGACTTATAATGGCATGAATAGCAGTAGCTGTTGTTCAAAGGGCAATCACAGAGCAATAAAACAATGAAATTTAAATATAAATAGATGTATACTGTTTATGAGTTTCAAGCTACTTTGGATAAACGAATTTAGTTTCATGTTACAACTTGAAGTCATTCCAGAAAGAAAACGTTGGTAATTTAGATTTTTTTTGTCAATTTGACTGATAGAGTAGCTGCTTAGAAAAGAGAAAGATAAGAAAAACAGAAACCAGCAGCTCATCAAAACAGAACATTGGGGGTGATAAGTAAAGGTTATCCCCTGAAGTGGGTTCTCCAGTCAAAATTGTAATCAACTTATAAATGGCTAATGAACCACAGATGTCAAAGGTTCAAAATTATACTATAATGGTAAAAAAATATGATATATTAACAAAAGTTCTCAATAATATTACCTCATTTCCAACCCCTAACAGCCTACAGTTAGCTAACACATCATGTAACTATTTCTTATTTATTTGGTTGAGAATACAATATTTTTGTAACAGGTGATGCATTTATATATATAAATATATATCTAGACACACACACACAAGTATTAAGAGAAAGTACTAAAAGAAAACTTACTCATATAACTTGGTGAAACAACATCAATATTCCCTGAGGGCTGTCGAGGCATCTCGTGGCTTTTAATGTCTGTTTTACATTAAGAAAAATATGTTGTTGGGTGACATACACTGAAACAATGAACATTTTTAATGTTGAAATCAACGGGGAAGTAAAACAAGGTTTGAGAGAGTCTCACCTTGAGACGATATATCTTTATTCACTGTGAACTTGAACACAAAGTACGTATTAAATAAAGCTCACAAAATATACTATTTAAAATACTGAAAAAACAAGTATTTATATATATATATATACTGTGCTTTACACTAATCAATCATAATTAAACAAAAACATCCATCAACAAGTGCAAGGATACTTCTATCCTTCAACACAATAGTGGTCTGTCCTTCTACTAAAGCAGTCACATCTGATGTTGCTGTATTCAATTGAGCTACTGTCGTGTTCGTCACCTCTAAATAATACTGGTCAGAAGGCATAGAGATCTCTGAAATATTCAAACAGGATTTAAGATTTTTATATTTATCACTTACAAATTTAGAAAATACACAAGTCTGCAATAAGTTAGAATAAAAGTTTTCTTCTAGTAACATCTATTCCAAATAAATTTGAAAGTTATAGGAACTTCTGTTATATTATGTTATGTAGCATTTTAAAGATTTATTCCACTGAACCCTATTTTTGAATTTAAGAAAAAAAAAATGCAAAAAAATTCAACAATTTACTGAAGAGAAACAATTACAAAAAATAATAATAATACAATTATGCACATATTAAACTATCATTTCAATAAATCTACACGGTGTGGAATTATAAACAAACTTTATTAAGTTCACTTAAAATAAAACAAAACATTCACATTGGACTAGTTGGGTTTTAATACACAGAGAAACATAACATGAAAAAAGCAAACAAAATGTAGATGTACTATTTCAACACATACACACACACACACAAACACATATGAATAATTTCAATGCTAATTCTCACCATGAGCACGTCCTTGTTTTATAAGTTCTACTCGATAATTGACTCTTGAATGTGGTAGAAGAAAGACAGAGGCTGGGTTCAAGATTAAGTTAGCCACAACCATCAGGTTTACTTCACTGAAGTGCACGTGCTGTACATGGAGAAAAAAAAGCTATGACTATCAAAAGATCTTTTGATATCTGAAACTTTTTTATAAATTTTATTTCATTTGTTCTCCTTACAAAATAATTCCTTTATTTTAATTGCTTGAATTTTTAAACATACATTTATAAGAAAGCAATAGATGTGAATTTTACCATCATAAAAGTTATGATTAAAATTTAAAATAAATTTTCTGCTATCAAGTTCTTCAGGGTTTTAAAAGCTGAAGTATT
>NW_013668025.1:49795-51528 GCF_000517525.1 Limulus polyphemus | reverse complement strand
ATTTGTTCTCCTTACAAAATAATTGCTTGAATTTTTAAACATACATTTATAAGAAAGCAATAGATGTGAATTTTACCATCATAAAAGTTATGATTAAAATTTAAAATAAATTTTCTGCTATCAAGTTCTTCAGGGTTATAAAAGCTGAAGTATTCTATCTTTGGAAAATGCCTCAATTCTTACCTTATAACTTAGACTTATCAGCTTAGCTCTGACTTTAGCTGTACCAGTTTTAACGCCTTCAACCAAAACAACTGACCCATGAAGACCTTGTTTTTCCCACATATCGATAGATGGAGGAGTCTCATAGGGTGAGTCTGCAAACTTCAGAAACCTTTTAAGAAAATGAAAATTAAAATGTGTTTTGCAAGTAATAAAATGAATGAAACAACTCTACTTTTGAGTTGACTCCACATTCAAAAGTTTATTGAACTACTATTTCATGAATTTATGTCAATAACTTTGGTATCAAACTGTAGATTATAATTCAAATTTTAGAACTATACATTACTCAGTTTGTTAATTTAAAAGTAAATATTAAAAACATAGATAAACATAGATTTTTTTGTGTCATGTGGTATGTTGAATGCAGCACTGGTTCAAATTAGGTGTTTCTGAAGTCAAAATACTAAGTCTATAGTTTCATACGAATTAGAAACTCAAATTACAGATATTGACAAGCTAGAATATAAAATAAGAAGGTCTTACCTTTTCTATTTAATAAGATATTGCTCATATAATAAATCAAACATAGTGGTACCCCACTCACCTCCTTCCATTTTTGTAAATACTCCCTTATAAACACTTCTAAATATGACATGAATAACCAATTAGAAGCTCAGAATGTTCCCCTAGTGGTTTCCTAAGCTTTTCTAATGTACCTAGCATCATTTCTTTCTTGTAAATCAAGATTTCAATGAGGTAAGGTTGTGTCTTTAGTCTGCTCGAAATTTCATATATTTTTTAGACCCAAATACAGCTTAGTTACTACATTTGATCAATTATAGTAGAATTCTAAAATTATTGATGTAGTAACTTATGATTTTTTAGTTATTCAATAGTATATATAAACCCTAAAGAAAATATTTTGTTTCATATCCTCCATGTACAAAAGTTTTAAAGGCTTAGCAACCTACGTAAAGCAGCAACTGAGTACAAAGGCCATAATTGTTTGCTTTACTTCTTTAGTTACTGTTCTATGTTTAAGAAAAATAAGTTTAAGAACTTATTTCAAAATTGAAATAATCTATATAAATATATATATAATGTATAATAATTGAAATGTGACTATTTTACAAAATACTAGTCTATTAAAACACAGTCAAGACAAGTTACTGGGCACAGACCAAAGGTCAGTTTTATGTTATTTGATATGGTAACAATGAGTGCACGTGAGCCGTGTTGTTGTAATTTCTGTATTGTTAGCCAAGCATGTATAATATTATGAGATATAAGCTATTTAGTCTAAACATTTATGTTTTCATGTTATAATTTGTGTTCATTCTAGAACGAAAGATGCATAATTTATGTTTGTTTTCTAAATTTTTATGGTGGTTGTGAGATCGGTCAAATTTACCAAACCCATACAGAGAGATTTACTGAAAATAAGAAACATTTGATAACTATTTGGACATTATAAATAGTTTGCATGTGAAATTTCAAACTTTTCTGGTGCAACAAAAGTATTTTTAATGTTAAGATGAAAATTACTTTGCATAATAGATAGGCAAGAT
>NW_013668025.1:41407-48795 GCF_000517525.1 Limulus polyphemus | reverse complement strand
AAAGTATTTTTAATGTTAAGATGAAAATTACTTTGCATAATAGATAGGCAAGATGTGAAAACAAAAAGGCATGAGAAAAACATTGCTTTACAAACCTTAAGACATTAAAAAAATTCAGTGTTTTACATATGAAAGCATTGTAATGTTTACTGATAATGTGCCAAATTTCATTATTAAGACTTGGATATTTTGCATATGAAAGCATTGTAATGTTTACTGATAAACTGCCCAATTTCATTAACATTCACTTCCTAATTCAAAAATTATAGCATGGACCGAGCCCGGGTAAAAGAGTTAAGGGAAAGGTAATACATGGTACACGAGTCTAATAGCTCGAAAGGATATCAAGACAAAGCAGGTAATACCACCTTAATATCCTAGTTAATTAATTGAAAAGGGCTTTGGGACAAAGGACTTGAAATGACTTGAGAAGACCAGATAGCATTGGGGGCTCAAATAATTTCTAACTTTTCGTGTATCGAAATGTAGTCGATAAAGCTGCCTTATGTAAGGCAACTGTAGACAGTGTTAAACCCTTGTCAAAAAGCCAGGTCAAAAAAAAGAGCTCTGGTTGGCACAATTGGGCAAAGTGGGTTCAATTTCCTTGCGAGACACCACTGTTGCTAAATGTGCCTCTTCCTTTGATAAATGTCCATTGTGGATCAATGAATAAATTGAGACAAATACATGCCAACCTTAGAAGTTAAACCCCAATGCTGTGCGAAGGACTGCATAACTTCCATGTATGAAGCTTGAGCTTTGGAATGTCTGGGTATATAATGTCAGATCGTGGCTGCCTGAACAGAGATGACCAAAGAGGAAGTGGCAGATGTGAGCAATCTTGAAAATACCGAAGAAGAGGAAACCATGGCTGAGCTGGCCAATCTGGGGCCATCAGCAGCACAAGACAAGGGGTGAATCGAACCACAGCCAGAACTTTGGGTAACAGAAAAATGGAAGGGAAGGCTGATGGAATACATCTGTCGCCAATGCCCGAGGATGAGGTACCGAGGACCAAAATGCCTGTAGTTGAGAATTCCAACGAGTGGGGAATATATCAATCATCAGTGTCCCGAACCGAGAGCAAATCCACCAGAAAAAGTTTGTATTATTCTGCAGAACACATAGCATATGGTGCCGATGCTAGTCCAAAAGGTAGAGCCCTGAATTGCAGTACCTGACCCTTGTGCACGAAACAGCTGGATTATTCTGCAATGGGAATGTGGAGATAGGCATTGGCAACATCGAATTTGGTCATCCACAGTCCCCATTAAAAATGACAGCGTAGGGTGAGGAATGACTTCATCATGAACCTGGGAGGACCTAAGAATTGGTTGAGAAGAGAAAGATCAAAGATCAGATGCCAATCTCCTGTCTTCTAGGACACAACAAATAAACGAGAATAAAATCCTGGAAGAACTGGGTCGACTCTCTCTACCATCCCCCTGATCAACAACTCTCTGATAGCCATGGAATGAAGGTTCTCAATCTAAGAATGTGTTGGAAGTGGAAACACTACAGGTTGGGGGGGGGGGCGGTAATGGTGGTGGTGATATGGACTGAATGACTAGCATCGGTACTAGAACCTGTAGTACCCATAGGTCCAGAAAATGTAACCGTGCCCCTACAAACTCCACCAGCATAGGGTATTCACTGATGTTGCTGGAGATGGTTCACCTGAGCAGAGAAGCCTCTCTCATAAGGACAGAATCTATTCTGGGTACCAATGGATCGAGGGGCTGATGTCAAGGGTTGGGACACAGCGTAGAAGGGTAGAACTTTGACTCCCTGTAAGGTTTCCTCCGTCACCTGATATTGCTGTTTGTGCAGGGAGGTTTACTGCTCAGTTACATGAAGGGATAGCTATGCCTTATCCGCCATGTTTGTTGCAACAACATGCTTTGGCTTACCACCACCAGGGGGATGCATATTTAGATTTCAATAGACTAGCCACTTTTGAAAATGTGGGGTTCCAGAATGGAGCCTGTGATCAATTTGAACAGATCACAACTTTCTAGGAATCGTCTGGCCCTTACTACAGTTCCAAGATACTTATCCCTTCAAATTGACAGTCACCGTGTCAATTTGATGATGAGTTGGGTAGAGATGCCTTGTTGAAGTGTGTTCTTCTATTAGTTTCTACCCAATGTGAGTTACATGAGGAACCTTTATTCGTCCTTTGATATTCCAGAGGCGTTAGAATCACAGATTGATGTCACCTGTTTGCAATCTTCATTGTTGTCCTTTCTTCGGTTCCAAGTATTCACTCTCAAACTTTTCTGCCATCAAGGAAGGTGTAGACTCAAATTCATGACTCAAAATGGCTTTTAACATAAATCATCTAGGCAACGTGAAAATCGCACCCAAGAACTTTAACAGTTGCAGAACTTTTTTAGAGAAACACGTTCCTAAATGCTTTGTCGAGAAAAAGTGATAACATTATCTGAATGAGATGCTTATATACAGTATCAAGATAGAGGGCAAATTGACGTAGGTGGAGAGTGTCACGAGATAAATATTTCCAAGGATAATTCAGTGGGGTATAAAAGATTGGAGCAAGCGAGAAAAAATCAGACCAATGCTTAGATGAGCAAAGAAAGAAACAATGGCAGTCGAGTAATAGCCATAAGTGGGAGAGGAGGTAAGTATGTTTTGGAATTATTTTTTTGGTTACTATTAAGTTCAATGTACTAGCTGTGCTCTGCCAACCTGGAATACCAAAAGATGATTTTTAGTTTCATAAGCTTGTAGACTTACTACTGAGCAGCTGAGGTGCAACTTAAATTAATTATTTATCATAGAATAACTTTTTGAAAATGTTTTACCTTCAAATTGTCAGTACACTTAAATTTCAATAAGTAAAAAGAAAGAATTCAGAGCTAGTTGTCAAATATTCCAACTTTTTAAAGTATGTGCTGATTTAAAAATGTTAATATAAAGTGTAACTTATTTCCAATAATGTAAAATTTTATTTTACACTAGCATCTTCGATCAAACCATGCATTTCCAAAAGCTGTGAGGACATCACAGCAAATTTCTATAAATTTTAACAAAAAACTTGCATAGAATGTTGTTTGTCTGTTTTTGGTGTGGAAAACCATAACAGTGTTTTTGCATGTTACAGCATGAAAGTTCTACATGTCAAACAAGGCCTGGTAACTTTCAGTACTCAACATGGTTTCACATACTGTACATTACTTTTGTTACGCCACGTATATCAGTTGTCTCAAACATATTTTACTAATTTATGCAGAATTCAGTGTACTTGGTAAAAAAAGTTAAAAGCTATATTTCATCACTTTAGAGCAAGAAAAAAAATGCAATATACATTAGTTTAAAAAAAGCACTGTCTAAAATAATCATAAAAAATAAAAACCTTTATTCATATCAATTTTCATGAGATTTTACTTCAAATATCTTTTTTTTATAGAATCACTACCATCAGTGCATGTAAAGTGAGCAGTTCTGATGGTTAAAAGGTATAACAAATGCACTAACCTGATAACTCCAGCACTTCCATGTACTTCACCATCACTCACCGTCCACTCAAAAGGAACACCCTCCAGGCTAGAAAAAGTGTCCTCTGTAGAGAAGGTGAATTAGATTGTTACATACACAACTGATCCTCATTTACTTACACTGAATAATTTCATATCAAAGCATTCTTCACTCAAGAAACAGTATTACTCTGCTTAGTATTTCTATTAACTCTCTCACTACAGGCTTGGTCAAAGTGAGAGTTCATAACCCCAAAGTGACCATAAGAGTTTCTATATTATAACTTTTAATGTGTACTTTACAAAAATTTGGCAAGTTTTCAGTGAACATTACAAGTCTTTTCCACATAAGAAATCAGATTTTAAAGTATTTACAAAGAGTTTTCATTGCTCTGAGTGGAAAATGTTTTCATGTTAAAATTAAAAATACATTTTATCTGAAAATCTTCAAATTTCATTTGTGCAACCTCTTTCTTTCACAAACTACCAACTGTTCTCTCAGACATTTCATACTATATTATTTATATCCAACAAAGCCAAATTTGAATCTATCAAATGATATATTATATTAGTTTTTTTGTACAGAGAATTGTCTGTAGTTATTGTAGTCAGAGAATCATTACCCAGTTTCAAATTAGTTCTCATGTGAATAACGTTAAAGAGCTTAGCTGAATTTTTTAAAAACTCTTATCTCATAGTTTGAAAACCAGATAAAAAAGTAGTCTTAAATTTCATTGACAGTCAACAACAACAACAAAAAAAAACAAGCAGACAAGTACTTATTTTTTGTTTTTCATATGTATTCTTTATTATTATGAAAGTAACTAAAATGTAATAATTTGAAACAACATTAGTTAAGATAATGAAAAATAATAATAATTCTTGATGAACATGCTCATGAGCATGTAAAATTAGAAACTTTTTAGGGTATAGAGATAGTAGAGTTAGGGTAGAAAAAATAATAGATAATAAAATATAGTTTTACAGAAAAAAACTTTTGATATTTATTTATGAGGTTTTAAAGATTGCACAAATGAAATTTCACAATTTTCAAATAAATAAAAATATTTTTATCCTTAACATGAAAATCACTTTGCACTCAGAACACACTGACTCCATATATTCATGGAAACATATTTAGTAAAAAATACTAACTAAAAAACGTCTGATATTTATTGAAAGCTTACAAAATTTTGTGAAGATACACAAAACAAATAAAAAGTTAAGGTATGGAAACTCTCAAGTTCAACTTACGGTCAGAAACTGAGTCAAATCAATAGCCCATAGTGAGTGTTAATTTTGAAAAATGTAGTATATTGGTGAAAGTATTACTATAGTTAATTATAATAACAGGTATAAAACCTACAAGCCTACTTTAAGCCCTCTGAAAATGTTTTAGCTTAAATTAAAAATTTAACTGCTATTTTCTGAACTATAAAATAAAATTAAGTGTATCACATAGTTTAGAATGATTTTAAAATATTACAAACTAGCAGATAGCCCATCAAAAATGATGGGGCAAGTACTACCACCCCCACCCCATAGTATACCCTAAACTCACATTTCGTATTAAATGGAATAAATAAATTTTGTAAAATCAAGCTTGACCAACAGAGGCAGAAAAGTGTAGTCGAGGCAGTCAAACGTCGGTAAATTCTTTTGTGAGCCAATCAAAATTAAGATCATTCATGAAATGAATTCATGGTATAGTCATGGAATAATTATTGGTAAAAATCAGTTAGATGAACAATTTCTAATATATAGAACAGTCAGTGCGTTTTGGTAACACTATGTTCCAACAATGGCTTTTATGTCAAGTTGCTTAGCAACAAAAGTATAACCTAATATTGTTGTTAGTCTATGTACTGAAAGTATAAAATGAAATGTATATATATAACAAAACTGGAAAAATATTTGTTGATTTCGTAATTTAGAGTCTCCGTTGATTAAAGAGGTTTGTTTTTCATTAAAAATGTTGGTGATATAATAAAAAATAGCTTAATTCAGAAACAATGTAAGTTTAAAATTTAATCAATATTTTAAATTTCATGAGAAATTTTATGCATTTGGCTCAAGTCTAAGTGATCCCACACTACGTCTTTCCTTTAGGCTTATTATACCAACACTCACTACACATATAAGGTTTCATAGCACACCTTCACGGCTCCCTTGTACCTTGTCACTAAAATCGTAACGGGCAGACAGTAAACGAACTGTCCTATCTAGAGAAATGCATTTTGACTTTTATGACTCCTCCTATTTCGAGAAATCGGGCGTTACGTGACGTGAAACACACTGGCTTTTATATAGGTAAGATATTATAATGCTTGATAATTTTTATTTTTAGCACCAAATTTTAGGCTTTGAGCCTGAAAGAAAGTTTAACTTTGAAATAACTCCAACTGTAGAATCTGAAGCAAGCCACATCTCAACTCAATGACTAATCTTATCTTGAAAACATGACACTTTTATGTAAAAATCTTCTTGAAACATTGGACATCCATTTCTAATAGCAGGAAACAGAAAGATATGTCTCAAACTCGTACTGAGCGTTTATATAGATGTTTCTCTATACGTTTAGCTTACTAAGGAGGTTTTTAACTGTTACCTTAGAAAACCCAGATTGGATCGATCTAACCACACCAGTTGTTTTTTTTTTCAAAGACAATTTGAAGGCTTTATCCTACGGTTATGACTTATAGTTTAAAAAAGAATCTGTGAAGACCTGCAGACATTTTTTTAAAGATAATCCCACATACCCAGCTTCAACAGCTAAGTTTAAGTCTCTGATCGATGAACCAAAGCCGAAAAGATTTTCTGGAGGCTAGACACCGAGTTTATGACAGATGGTGTTGTGTGACCTTTGTTTTTATGATTTAGTTATGGATAGTTGTCAGCGAGGGGCGGAGTAGGCTTCTGTTCTTTTAAAACAACACCCCACTGGGATATGATTATGCAGGCCCACATAAAGTCTGTACAAATATCAACCAACTCCAAAGGTAACTGAATTAAAAAGTAGACAATTCTTTTGACGATATTGTGCAGGTGCAATAGTAATTCGGCAAGCTTTGTTGAAGTTTCAGAAACAAGATGGGTATGTTGAAACCTGTGGTTTTTATTAGTCATATGGTGTACTGAGAGTTACACAGTCTTTAAAAATGCTGCTAAATATGGGCAAATTGGGAAATCGTTAACGTATGAACTTGCACTTTACCTTGTATCCGTATAGACCATTATTTATGTTTGTTTGTTTTACCGTTAAGCGCAAAGATATAAAATGGGCTATCTGTGCTGTGCGCACCACGGGTATCAAAACCAGGTTTTTAGCATTATAAGCCTTCAGTTATCGTGGAGCCACTAGGGTGGACCCATTATTTATTAAAGGTGAACAAAACCTTTTAAAAGCAAGGGAATTACGCGAAAGATTTAATTGCTAAAAGTTGCGTTTTGTCCAAGAAACTTATCTTTAACACATCAAAGAACAAATATCTGGATGATCGTGCATTTAAAAAAATATTACTTGGATGACTTTTATAAAACTACATTGATCGATAATATTTGTACTTTGTCTTTTTGAATTGAAGCAGTTGTGTTGTTCTATGATTTGTTCTCTTTCTAGTTTTTGTTTTTGTTTTTAATACCATTGTGTAAATATTATTTAATTACTAGACTACCCGTGACCCGTTGGGTCACCCACTATTCAGAGGTTATTCATAATTCAAGCTAATTACAATATTGCACCGAAATGAAGGTTTATTTTGAGATAATTTAATTAAATATTTCAATCCCTTCGTGTTATTCATAATTCAAGCTAATTACAATATTGCACCGAAATGAAGGTTTATTTTGAGATAATTTAATTAAATATTTCAATCCCTTCGTGTTATTCAT
>NW_013668025.1:38996-40407 GCF_000517525.1 Limulus polyphemus | reverse complement strand
CTCATGAAATGAATTCATGGTGTATTCAAAAAATAATTCTGATAAAAATCAGTTAGATTAACAACTTCTAATATATAGAAAAGCCAGTGAGTTTTGGTAACACTACATTCCAACAATGGCTTATATGTCAAGTTGCTTAGCAACAAAAGTATAACCTTATATTATTGTTAGTCTATGTACTGAAAGTATAAAATGAAATGTATAAACAACAAAACTGGAAAAATATTTGTTGATTTCCTAATTTAAATTCTCCATTGATTAAAAGTTTGTTTTTTACTTAACATGTTAGTAATATAACAGAAAATAGTTTAATTCAGAAATGATTTAAGTTTAAAATTGAATCAATATTTTTACTTTTATGATAAATTTTATGCACTTGGCTCTAGGCTAGGTGATCCTAACACTCACTGCACTTATAAGGTTTCACGGCACAAACACACACAACCACATCACTGAAATTGTAATGGGCAGACAGTAATCAAGCTATTCTATTTGGATAAATGCATTTTGGCTTTTATGATGACTCCTATTTTGAGAAATCAAACGTGATGTGCCACACACACACACACGGGATTTTTATATAGGTTAAATTACTTTACATTTAAAATAAAACTTGCTTAATCTGTAAATTTTTGTCATCATTAACACTATAGTAACTATGCAAATTATTTTATATTTCAAATAAACTTTCCAAAATTAATTTCATTTTTGTCTTGGATGTAGAGACAAGTATTATGTAAACAACTTGTTTGAGATAATATTACACATTTATTTGGAAAACAAAATATACACCAAACAAACAAAAAGTTATGTTTTACACCTTGATCATTTTTAGCATGGACCTCAAATGCTTCTGGCGCATTCTCCAGATATAGTTCTCTTGTAGTGGTGATGATTTCAATTGAGTGAATAGCATCCACAATGACATCACAACGTAAAATCTCTCCTGTCCCTATAAATATTAAAAATAAACTTCAAATGAAATATAAAAGTAAGTTAAATAAAATAATGAAAATGGAGTTATAAAACATGTTGACATTCATGTTAACTTCATTCAGTGTTATCTGTCTTTCTCGTGAGTTAACTAACTAATATTTTACTAGTGCATTTGTGATTCTTCAGTGTTCTAATAAAAAAACAAATAATATTAAACTTGCTTAATCAAGACACACACTATAGTGTGTACTGTGCCAAAACAACCTACAGGTCACACTATGTATTATAAACAGGAGTGATAGTTTAGCAATTTTACACTTTCTGTAGCTCAAAAGTATTTTTAATGTTAAGATGAAAATTACTTTTCATGATAGAAAGGCAAGATACAAAAAAAAAAAAAAAGCATGAGAGAAACATTGCTTTACAAACCTTAAGACTTAATAAAAAAAATTAGATATTTTGCATATGAAAGCAT
>NW_013668025.1:31311-38192 GCF_000517525.1 Limulus polyphemus | reverse complement strand
AAAACACAGCCAAGACAAGTTACTTTGTACAGACCAAAGGTCACCTTTATGTTATTTGATACTGTTGCGTCATCGAGGTTACGTGATGCTAGTAACACGTCATATTCTCGAAGCTTCGTGAATCCTCGTGAGGTTACTAGACTTCGGTATTCTTTTATATATAAGACGGTCAAGACGTGACGGCAAGAAGGTAATGTGTGTATAGACAGTTAGTAATTGATCTGCAGTCAGAAGTATTATTGAGCACGTTCGTTGTTATAGCGTTTGTTTAGCGCGATTGTTGAAGTTGAGTGTATCGGTAAAGTTGTATTCGGAAAGAATAAACCAGTTTTATTAAGTAAAGACTTGTGTCGTTAAAATTTCGTCGGAACGAAGTTACGGAAAAATCAATTAACAAACGGAGACGTAACAATACAATAACATGTAACTTCTACATTGTTAGCCAGGCACGAGTGAAAGGTCAATATAATAAAAATAATAAATATATATTAATTTATAACGTTATGAGATTTAAACGATTTCATCTAAACATTTATGTTTTGGGGTTATAATTAGTGTTCATTCTAGAATGAAAGAGGCATAATTTATGTTTGTTTCCTAATTTTTTATGGTGGTTGCGAAATTGGTCAAATCTACCGAACCTGTACAGAGATTTGTTAGTGAAAATAACAGAAAAAATATAAAGTTTTTCTTAAGAACTCTTTGATAACTATCTGGACATTATAAAGATTTCGCATGTGAAATTTCAAAAGATTCTGATGCATAAAAGCATTTTTAATCTTAAAATGAAAATTACTTTGCATGATAGATTGGCAAGATGGGAAAAAATAAGGCATGAAAGAAACATTGCTTTACAAACCTTAAGACTTAATAAAAAAATTAGATATTTTGCATATGAAAGCATTGTAATGTTTACTGATAATCTGCCAAATTTCCTTAACATTTGCTTACTAATTTAAAAGTTAAAGCATGAAAACTTAAACAAGCACAAAATGGTTACCAGGTTGCCCCCAAGGGCTGAGCCCGTGCTGAAAGAGTTAAGAAATACATGAGATGTAAAATCTCCAATCTTTATTGAATTTTTCCTCTTTTTTTTCTTCATATCAAAGTTATGGAAACTTTATTTGATAGAAAAACATAATTAACTTTTATGGATGTTTTTAAAACTTGGTACACTGATAGATATTTACAACCTACTATTAGGTGTCAAATAAAAGCCACAAGTGGAAAGTTATTTAACAAAAACCACTCAAATTTGACCACAATTTTTGCACATGTTTATGCAAAAAAGTCACGAGCTATCTAGTGTTACCATCAGATGTCCACCCATCACGACTGTTAACTGCTTCTAAATTTACTACCTGGTTCTTAAAAAAAAGTTATACAAAGTTTAAGTGAAAGTAATGCAAAGTTTGTTAAATAAAATTGTGAAATGTTAAAATGTGTTGACTTGTGTTTCATAAATATCTACATCTTCAGTCATTTTTCTCCTTGTTTTTAATTTTCCTTGGTACATCTTGTTCTCACTGGCAAATTTTCAGTGCTTAGTAAAACCCTCACAGTGTCTCTTCAATGCTACTTTTGTCACTATCATACACATACATAGCTACAAGCCACATTCAATTCCTAGCCTACATTACACCTTGTGTATCATTGGCTTTTGCATATAAACTATCACCCCATGAATGCATTTAGTAATGGACTCTTCCACATTGAAAACTGTACAAACTGTGATAACTCCAAAATCATCTGTGACACATGAATGGCTTATGAATTTGATTAGTCAAAAAGACTGCCATTTTTGAAACTGTTACAATAATTAATTTCCATCACATAACCTGTTGCAGGGGTTTTCCAAGAAATTTGGCAGCTTGCCCAGCTGTGTGAATTTACAAGCTTTTTTCAAAACTAGGCTAAAAAGGATATCTGTTGTACACAATGATTAATGACACACACACACAGAAACATTGGGAAGTTGGGTCGAGCTCTGTCAAAGGCACATATTTTAACATAGGGATAAATAACATTTCTGAGTTTAAGTCAAGGGCAAGACTATATCCAAATGTGAAGGTTGAGCATGTTTATTAAGGACTGATCTTGGGACAGACAAAGTCACAAAGATCCCTTTCTTTTCTGTCCTAGAGGGCCTGCACATTGTGGTAGATATATTGCCTTAATGAAAGATTGAATGTTCGATCGAGGGGGCAAAGGTTTAAATTTAAAACAGGTATGGATAACCTCTTATGCTACACGCTACTTGCCCACACTGAGGTATGTGGCTTCTATAGTGCCTTCATTGAAAGGTTTGTCTTAGAGGTTAATATTTTAAAAGTTAATGACTTCTTCTTTAGACAACTTCTTTAATGAATTGTTACAAAAAAAAAGGAATTTAGTGACAGATATGGAACAGGTTCACTGTCTGGAATCATTCTTCTTGGAATGGGTAGGACTAATTACTTAGAGTGGATGCAAATAATGGTCAGGTGATGGAGGCAAATGGTGTATTCCACAAAAATCATTGCAGTGACTAGTTTTTTGATTTATTACAGGAAGAACCTTGCTCAAGACATTGAAACCACAAAAAGCAATATACCATGCATTATATACTAACACTAAAGGGGAGTTATTTTCACAAAATTTTCACTGGACACTTTGACATTATCCTCTAGATTTTTGATTTAATAGTACCCCAAAAAATTCAACATCCAAATTTTTTGTCAGTATCTTCTTTAACTTTGAATTATGCATGTTTTTGGTGATTTTTTTTAGCAATCTTAAGTCTCTCATCACATATTAAATGGCTTCTAAAAAAAAAGCCGAGTGTGGAACTATTTTGAATTGATCCATCTGTTCAACATCCCTTGTATTTTCTGGTGGCAACACTTCATCTTTGTTAAAACATTTAACTGCTAAACATTCTAAAAAATTAAGGAAGACAATGCCAGACATTCAGGTTTAAAACAAACCAATGTAGGAGATTTTTTCAAGCATATAGAAAGTCGACCATGCTCAACTCAACGTAAAGGGGAAATAACACACTTGTTGTGTGGAATTATTTATCAGGATTTGATTACCATTTATCAATGGTAAGTAGTTATTTCTTTTGAAAGTTTTTGAACTTCATGGAACCAAACTATTGTGTTCCAATCAATATACAATTTACAAAAATATTGTTCGCTTTTACAATGTTAAGTGCAATGAAATAAGGAATGAGTTATGGAGCCTTCCAGTACTTTCCTATATAACTGATCATTGGATATCAGCAACAAACGATGTATAACTTGCAGTCACAGTGCACGATATGACTACAGAGTTGGAGATCAAGTCTTTTAACTTGGGAATGAATGTGATTGTCCGAATGCCAAACTACAAAAAATATTTCCAGAAACGGTGGCAGATGATTGGAGAATTCAAGACATATTCACACGTGTAACATCAGTAATGTCTGGAATGGATTCTTACAGTGTACCATGTTTTGCACATACAATTCAACTAGCAATTAATACAGGACTAAAAACTAGAACATGCTAGCTACTGCATGTTCTTTGGCTGGCTTTTTTCACAAATCCTACCTGACACGGGTTTTGCTTCATGAAAAGCAAAAAGAGAAGGACCTGTTCACTTCACCACTCAAGCCAATACAGAACATAACACAATGGAACTCAAGATGTCTAATGCTGAAGAAGCTTATTCAGTTGGAAAGATACCATTGTCCAGGCTACTGAGGCCCCAGGGTTAGGAACTGATCAAAGATACTACCAGCCAAGAATCTTTGTGATGATGAATGGTATTTGGCAAGAGAACTTATGAATATTTTGGAGCCCTTGGCTCAAGCAACAGAAATTTGGTCTGGGGAAAGTCATGCATGTATTTCCATCACTTTTCACATTCTCAATGGACTGATGGACTAAATCCATCAGAGGATGTTTTACCAGTCCTTAACAACTTTAAAACAATTGCTTTAAATCAGTTCAAGTAGCGATTTGGCTTTGAGGATACCACCTTGGGGGAAAAGGTTCCTATAACTGCAAGAGCCCTCAATCACAGGTTTAAGGAGTTGGCATTCTTTCTTGCCAAAATAAGAGAAAAGGCTTTCGGGGAAATAGAATGCCTCGTGAAGAAGTACTCTCCTGCAGCAGAAGACTGTAAGGGACAAGAGGACACAGAAAGTCAACCCAAAAAAAGTTGGACTGTTTTGGAAAAAAGTTTTTCAAGAGACTAGCAACACAGGTGCACTCCTGACTAACACTGAGGTTAGTCAGTACCATGAACAAAGGCAACAGGCCCCCAATATAGATCCTCTTGCATGGTGGAAGGGAAAACGAATTTCCTCAATTAGTTGTGCTCACTTGTATTGTGCCTTCAGAGTGACTTTTTTTTTCAGCTGGTGAACTTCTGTCCAAGAAAAGACTTAGGATGAAACCTCAACAGACAGATAAACTATTAGTAAGTCATTGATCTATAAGTTTAACAGTGTACAAAAAATCCTCGAGTACCATGTAAATCAAGTTATTCAACCATTCATTATACTCTCAAAATTTGCTTATACCATATAATTTTTACCTCAATTAAGTAGGCAGCAATTTTTGAATAGTCCATTTTAAATTTTTCTTTGTTAAATGATAATCGGCTGATTCACCAGATGCAGTCGGTTTGTGGTTACCACCATTTTGTATTGCAGCACAATCAATATTCTAGAACAGAAATGAGACCTATCACTCATTGGAAACTTTCAAACCTGATGACTGTGTGATTTGTAATAGTAAATACCGTAAATTATTGCATCAAAATAAATATGATCTTCCAAAAGTTTCTACATTTTTGAGGACCACTGAATGCACTTGTGTTATCAGAAAAGTTAGCACAATCAAGAAGCAGAGCTTACCTCAAATATTTCGATGACAAAACTTTGATAGTTCCCAATTAAGATTAGTATGCGAGTTTTACTTAAATCGCAGTGAAGTGAAACAATGACTCTATAGCAATGATCACCACATCCTAATACCTTGAATTATGATGAACAGCAACTAGCTACAGTTGAAACAAGTTAAACTAGTTATAGTAAACTCTCAATGTGTATTATAATAAAAGGAAGCTGTAGATGCCATAACATCTGTACATACAACCTAAGTGTTGTTGTCATGCACAAATATTGCCTGCACGGCGTGGGTATTGTGTAATGACAGTCAGCCAGGGTAAACCATTAAATAATACTTTCTTTCATTACCAGTTACCATTATCAATAAGTTAATAGTATCTAATCAAAGAAACAGTTGGAAGCCTTATACGTTGATATTAATTTCATGACCACTAAATAGGTGCTCATTACTAATTGGTGAAAAGTTAAAAAAATGGAGAGATGTTTGTTTGAATTTGTTTCAGTACCTCATGTAGAATAGTGATAATACATACAGTAGTCTATACTTTGCAGGTCTATGCTATATTATACACGATGGTCACAAAAAGTTTCGTGGTTAACATCATTTTCATCTTTCCTTTATAATTATATCATTTACTGTTTTCTTTTACTATTTCACACAAGCATCCTAACCTTTTATTATTAGAAGTTTTAGATATGCTTTTAACAGAAAAATGAAAACAACATTATACACGAAGTAAACTAAAACTGTGTGGTTCATATTGTCTTGTCTTCAGCATGTTAGAAACTGTTGTGTTGATATTGGTCGGAAAGTAATGGGTAATTCAGGCGGGTATCCGGGTAGAATTTTTTGGTACCTGTTCAAACACTAGAGCTATTGGTCTAAAATTTTACCATAGCTTCACCTAAAAGTAAAAGTGGACCATTTTTAGTTTTCTGTCATTCTGATTAAAGATGGTTGATTTAGATGTTGACTTTGATTTAAATATAAGCCACCTGCACAAAATTATTCAACAAAAACAGCTCAGTTTTGACCAAAACTTTTGCGCGTGCCAACGCAAAATGTCACATGAGCTATTAGTATCAAATTCTTACTACAGCTTCATCTAAGAGTAAAAGTTGACCAGATTAAAGATGGCTGATTTAGGGCAGCAAAACTATAGCGTGAAGGCACATTTAGATACACAAGTATTTGTTATGCCAAACAAACTAGATTAGCAGTCTCTGGCTCAAGTTTTCAAAAGAATCACACAAGTGGACGGTTATTATTTGTTGCCAAATTTTAGGCACAAATTTGCTACATTTTATGCAATTCTCCTAATTAAAGAGCATTTTAAAATCACATGATATTATGTTAAGCAATTAGCATGAATAATGATACTTTATGCGGCTTTACCGATTGCATATGGGTGATGACATGAAACTGTTAATCTAGATTCCATGACATTACTATAAAGAAAGCTAACTGTTCAGAAAGGAAAAACTACCAACATATATTTTAAAGAATTTGGTTGGTTCTGTAAAGTATAGGTTCATTCCAAATAATAGGGTTGTGATCCTAGAGCTAATATTGGTTAATATCGAGTGGCACTTTCTTCCTTTCTGTGGTTTGTTGGTGTGTACTGACAAAAAGTCAACTCACAAACAAAATTGATACTAACAAACCCAACAACAGAACATTACACTGCAGTTTACCTTTTGTCCCTGAAACCAGCTCAAGAATTATACACACTAGCCATTAAACACAGTATTCCTGTCAACGTCAAATTCTCTCAAAAACCCGGCCCTAAATTAAAATCATTACTAAACAAAAAGTATTTAGAAACACACAATACCAACATCATTTACAAAATAACATGCAATAACTGCCCAGAATTCTGCATCGGAGAAACAGAAAGAAAATTAGAAACCAGATTCACAAAACACAATAAAAGACCATCCCATGTTTTCCACAATTGCAACCAAACATAAACAAACGAAAAATCAAGGAATCCATCTTAAT
>NW_013668025.1:21389-30360 GCF_000517525.1 Limulus polyphemus | reverse complement strand
ACCCTGGGGTGCCAAGATATCTCTTCTAAGTCTTGCAACAGTATCTGGTCGTGTGACCTCTTTGTTCCATACTGTGTATATATATATATGTGTGTCAATGTAAACTACTTGTACCTGATGATGACAAAACCTTGTCGAAATGTTATACACTTGATGTTATGTTAAACGTATATTAAAGGTTTTCTTCATTACCCATTCAGCAATCTCCAAGCAATATAAAGTCATGATATCTAATCTAAAACATCTTAGGTGTGAAAAAAATGTGCTGCCAAAAAAAGGATTGAGCATGCAACTTAAAGGAATGAAATCAAAACTGGTAGTTACACTTATAGCATTGATAAGAATTTTACAGCAAATATTCATTCATTAGTTAGCTAGGCCACGTATTTTGTTTTACCCTCCATCATGCTCCAAATTGAACCTTTTTTTTCACACCCAGGGTGTCTTTGACTAGATTTCTATAATCACAATGTCAAGGCCAATTTTCAGGTTGTTAAATGGTCTCTTCTCAAACAATTTTTAATGATGTAAGCTGAAAAGTGAGAAATGTAGTGTCTTTAAATATTACTCAGAAATATAAGCTAATTTAACTCTTTCAACTATTTTTTCTATTTAAGATACTACATTATAAACCAATGAACTGAGAATTGTTCAGGAGAACAATTAGTATACATACTAAAAAATGCTTCACAATATTACCTGTCAGAGTCCAATGCAAGAAAACTTGAATTTGGCCCTGAATGTATCAAAAGACTCTCTCACAAGTTTAGAAATACCTTGCCTAGCACAGCAACTTAATACTCTATGAACGTTACCAATTAAATCAATCATTGTGTATAAAACATTTACATACTTTCTTCCTGAGCTAAAACTATAGTGGAAGAGCGTGATGGACTGCGAGAGATAGCTGACACAACTGCTCTAGTGGAACAATCTTTCTCTGATTCTATATCCAATGGAGTAACAGTAGCCACATCAGTTCGAGACGAACTCCTAGAACATAAGAAAAAAAATATTTTTTAAAAGTTTATAAGAAATACTAGCAAACCTTTGTACCTATGACTCAAATTTACAGTGCTGCTTCAATGCAAATTTAATGATTGAACTACTATTTTGCACTTTTTCAGTTTAATGATCATTGCCACTATAATGCAAATTCAATTTCTTTAACTAAGTTACAAACTGTAATTAGTAGGCTTACTTATTTGTGTGCTCTAATGTAAATCAATGCCAAATTTGGGATCTGCTTTCAGGAAATCCCCATAAAAGTTTGTTTTTGTTTTATTTTTGTGCAAAGCTACACGAGGGCTATCTGTGCTAGCCATCCCTAATTTAGCAGTGAAAGACTAGAGGGAAGGCAGCTAGCAATCACCACCTATTGCCTACTCTTTTACCAACGAATAGTGAGATTGACTGTCACATTATAATGCTCTCATGGCTGAACATGTTTGATGGGATGGAGATTCAAATCATGACCCTCAGATTACAAGCAGAGTGCCCTAACCACATGGCCATGCCAGGCCACCATATAAGTGTTATTACAAAATACTCAGGTTCCTTAAGGAGCAATTTTTCAGATTTTATTATCAGAATTGAACTTCAGAGCTTAAACATTGCACTAGGCTCAAGTATGTACCGTTACTGGTATTAGAACCAAAACACAGAAAGTCTGATGAAAAGTTTTACCTTAGTGCAAACTCTGGGGCCAAGACGATTCCTTTGATGCCATTTATCAAATCTATGGTCCTATGACCCATATTTATAGGGTTGCTAAAATGCAAATTTAATGCTTGAACTACTAAATTTACATCCTCTAATGTAAATCAATGCCAAATTTGGGATCTGCTTTCAGGAAATCCCAGTAAAAGTTTTAATGAAATATCTAGCTTCCCTAAAAAGTTGGAGGAAAAGTTTTACCTCTGTGCAAACCTTGGAGCCAAGACAATTTGTTTGGCACCATTTAGAAACTGGTGAGCCTAGCAGTTTAGGAGAAAGGGTTTTGGGGAAATCCTGTTTCCCCCATGGGTGGGGTGAGAAGTTTCACCTTTCTACAAACCTTGGGGCCAAGACAATTCATTTCGTACCACTTAGGAGGAAATCATGAGACAATACACACACAGAATCATATTATATAGATAGAAGAAAAAATTCCACTTTTTTTTTGCTAATATAAGATCACAAATAATGCACAAAGCTATCAATAAAGTTATGACAACACATCTTTCATTGAGAAGTTCAGAAAATATTATTTATAGTGACTACTTTAAATCAGTTGACCTCAGCTTGGTAACAGTTATTTTAGATATGCTTTTACTACAAGAATGGGTTCACCATGAGTTTAAGTTCATCAAATATTTTACAATATGCTGAAGTATGTGTACATAACAGTGCTGTAAGGTTCTAACTATTTGTTCTAAATGTTTTATGGTTTAAATTTACCCACACCTAAGGAAGTAACAGCAAACTATAAATAGTAGAGGGTAATCCAAAAACAAAAAATAGTATACAGGAAACAAGAACTAAAAATAAATTAAATCATGACACAAATGTCAGGAGCTGCAGCTAGTGCCTAACACAGGGGGCATTCTTATCAAGGACTAAATCCTCTTTAATAATAAGATTCTCCATTTATTTATATTTTTTAATAATTAGTAAATTCTATAGCAATTGGCCAATATCTCATCAATGAAATTTTGGAATATTTTTGAAATGATTAAACATCCCATAAAAATTTTATTCCTGTTGTGAAAAGGTCTTTGCACTCACATCTGAAGTTTAAAGCAAAGCAAAATAACTTTGTTATCCTGTAAATCCTATACATAAATTCATATAAATTTCTACAAAAAATTCAAGAAATATCTGTAGTGTCAAGAGATTAGCTTTTGTTTATCACAACTAACGTTGCTTATAATGACAAATGTTAGAAAATAGTAAACTTCATTTTCCTATTGTCACATTTATGGAAACCTGAATTATTGTCAAATTTTTAAATGTTTAGGCTACATCAAGATGAATACATTATAAAATGTTGCCTTAAATACTACAATACATGAGTAGCATGACTACGTAAAAGCCTAACTTGGTTCATTAGTCATTAATCTTCTAATACCATATCCATCATCTGTACCATGTTTGAACTGTCATGAGAAACCCATGATTCTTAACATGTGGCTGTTTAAATTTAGTTCCTCTTTTGATGATATAATGTTTTTAAAGATGGAGGTTTCTTTATAATTATCCTGTATGTCTGTTATTTTGTGTATTTCATGCAAATTCTTTTATGTTCAGTATGCATGGGCATATACATATATTTATGGAATAGTTTTTAATTAAAATGTTTGTTTTCTATTTACTTAAGGTAAGTGTTCATTAGTTAACATTCTTAGCAACGTATGGAGAATAAAAAAACATTTTTTTTATAGTGGTTAATACCTGAGCTTTGATACCACAGAGGTAGAACTGGTTTTGAATTGAAACAACTTGTTTGATCTGAGGTCAGTGGCACCTCTGTGGAGAACTGTAAACTCAAGGTCATTCTGGCTGACCTGATTCTACCTAGTAACACATTCCAAGTGTGGATGTACTATACTTGTAAGCCAGGGGAGATGGGTAAATAAGAAATATTAAAATACATTAGCATTTCATTAAATTAAAATGCTGGCTAATCAATTAAAATAATTAAACAGTTTAGTTAACACAACAACATTGTTTTCTGAAGGTTTCAAGCAAGTATTAAAGGATTAATAACAATAGTGGAGTGTTCTACACAACTACTGAAAGTATATTGATTTGTGGGAGTTTCAAAACTTGTATGCAAGATCTTTAATATACTTTATCATTTAGTATAGCTAGCCTATTCCTAAGTAAAGCTACTGTAGCATCATCTGTTCATTGAAGGATTCACTGATCTCTGAAATATCTAACACACATTTTATTAAAATTGCCTATCTTGTAACATTAAGAGAGAGAGAGAGATGAAAGAGAAACATAAGCAATACTTGTCTGTAAGAAAAGTGACTGAGGTAGACACCTTATACAGTGTCCAAACTATACAACTCACAATGAGCCTTTGGTGAAATTTTTTTCTCTAGTATATATGTAATTTTTAAGAAAGTAATTTTAAATAAATAAGTCTTTCTTTATATTCACCCTGTATACTTAAAAAAAATGACAAATCATTTTAACAAATTATCCACATTTGAGGTCAGAAAGTAAAACTGAAAATCCTTTTTCTATCTAGCAATAAATGAGCTATTTGAGAATAATAAAAAATCATGAGTTATGATTCAAAACCTCAATCTAATGTTACCGGTAATAAAGCTAACAAAACTTTTGATTCATGTGAACCATTCAGTAGAAGTTATCACACTACAAGTTTTATATTTCCATGGAAATAATAAACCAGTACATTTGGATTGTGAATGATGTCAGCAGATTGTAGCTGTAGATAGAGTAAAACTTGTTTATGATGTATCAAGGGTAGTTGTTTTACATGTACTGCACAAATTACCCAAAGTGAAAAACCAGTCTTCAACTAACCTACTTTAAATCTTTAGGAGCTCCTTCATGATAAAATACTGTTAAGAATGTTGTACATCAGCTACTCTATCAGAATTCATAGAAACCATGCAGATTTTATCTCAGGTTCAGTTTCATATACAACATGGTATAACTTTTACAAAAGAACTTATCAAACACACAAGTTATAATCATATATTTAGGACTTTATGCAAACACACATGTACATCCAATTTATATATTTTTTGGCTTCATTCAGGTACATACATCTGTCTTATTTGTGCTAGTTGTACAAAAACAGAAACTCGGTGCTTATACATCAAAGGAACATGAATATGTCATCTGCTGATTTTTAATATACAATTGTTCCTGTTTTAAACTCCTGTAAAGTGCCAGCCTCCATTACAGCCAACAGTAGCTCAATTAATAAGTTAATCATAATTAAAACTGTCTTTTACACACCTTATCAACTTGTATCCTCTCATCCTACTGCCTTCAGAATATATCACACAAAAGCCAGAGGCTTTTATCCTTCCAATACCCCGAATAACCGTGTGAAATTCAATAAGATCACCTCTTACCCTTTTTTTTCAAGATAATTCTTCCATACTCAGAACCCTCCTCCGAGTTTTTTCATTAAGTAATTATTCTTTTTTTAGATAATAAAACCAAAACTATCCAAAGCCTAATTAGAAATTTCTTTAGAGCTAATTACCTCTTTTAACTTGTAATCAATGTTTATAAATACAACCTAAAATTCTATAAGCTTTACAACTAGCAACTAGCCTAAATTCTATTTCACATGATATATTGATAATTGCTGTTCAATTTCAGAGTGCTTAAAACTATATTGAGGTTAATTCTATAATAAAACTGAATATTATATACAGGAGTTACAGAAGATTGGTGCAATTCTAAAGTCGGTTCTAATAGTGTTAATTGCTCTCTGATATCAACCTTATGGGAAAAAGGCTAATCTCTGTTCACAAAATTATTGCATTGTCAGTATTCAACTATGTAATCATGAAATAATGTAATGAGTAATTCCTTTGTTAAAGTTGTTGAATGTTTGTATAATCCATTGAATGGAGCTTGTAATAACACTTCCTGAAGTGAGCTAATGAATGAATCAGGATACAACATTTACTAAAACTTCCTTCTATTGAAATAACAACAGTTGTCTTTGACACGTTTGCATACAATTTATCTATGAATGCATTTATTCACTCCTTTCATCAATTTTCTCACCTAATTCAATATTTCACAAGACCAACCAATGCTTGTCTTTAACATAAATAGGGTCAACTGTTCATTCATTATATTAATATCTTTACTTGGTAGTTTAACTTCTTATTCTAAACTTGAAAATCTGCTCTTACGAGGACTGTACAGTTGGCAGGATTCTTTCAGAAAATTGCCATTCACTGGACTATACTAGAGCTACTGTTCATAATTTGGATGCTGAGCAAATTGAGGTATTAACTTGGAGAACAGGCATTATGTTTAATGATGATCAAACAATATGTTTATATCATGAACAAAAACTATTATTGATGGATGTTCAACTTCAAAGGAAGTGCTGCAATCCATTTAAGAAGCACAAGAAAGCTGTGAAGTCTTCCTTGAGGGAAATATGTCCGGAACTGGCAACTAATGCTAGAGCTGCTAACAAACTCATTGTATCTGGACAAAAGTTATGACCTTTGTATCGTTTTAGCATCAACAATTGTCTGCAAAAAAGAAGAACATTTTTCTTCAGAAGAGAAAGATGATACTACACAACCTGATTTGGAATGTGACTATTCTTTTGATTCAAACAGGGAAAGTTTGGATTCATCATTAATTGAGATGGATGTTAGTCCCGTTAAGGTTCACTCAATGACACCCCATTTAAAAATCTCGTATGAGAAGCGAAAACTAAAGCAAGTAGAGAAAAAGTTAGAAGAGTGAAAATTGATGATAAAGAATCAAGTTGCTGATTTCATTCAAGTTCCAGCACGACTACTCATCGTCACAGTAGAATGCTGTAAACTATTTTTCAGTTTCTTTTGACACAGTTTCTCCCATTTCCTTTCTGGTAACTCCATGATTCCTTTCTTCGCAGCTAATTTCCTGGTCTGCTGAGCTATATATTCTGAAATATTAGAAATTTCACGAGTTTTCTTGATTGACCAAGAAGGTGGTACCACCATCAATATTTGAATTTTTCTTGTCTGGTTTGAAACTTTCAATTTCTCATTCATGAAGAAAATCGGTGAGTCCAGATCCTTCCTTTTCAGTTCCATTATGGCAACATTTTGTCCAGAAGTTCCTTCCTGTACTTCCAAAGATTCATTTTGGCTTGAGGCTACAAAATTTTGAAAATTCTATGTTTAAATTGGAATATTTTCTTTAAATGCCTTGAAAAGCTCTCTAAGTCCACATAGAAGAAGTCATTTTTGCATATGGACATTCCCCAAAGGCTTACAAAGTCCTTTTTGCCTAGCATCTGTGGTGTGTACTTGTCAGCTCTTCTAGTACACATTCAGTTTGCATATGTACCATACATCAGAACATTGCTTTGATGTTGAATGCAGTCAAAGTAGACAAATCCTACCATGAACTCATCGATATGATTGTTTGTAATTGGGATAAGAAAGATTGTATGCTTCATCGGTATGACAGATGTCCAGGTATTTGAAATCTGTGAACTTATATTGAAGAAAACTTTCCGATAATGATAACGATGGAGCTGGAAGCGGGGAAAGAGATGATTTTGACGAGGCAGAGATAAGGTTTCAATAATGGACAACAAGTGACAGGTTGCAATTAATTCCTGTCTCGTTGTCAGTAAACAAAGTTATCGACCAGTTAATTGACAAGTTAGATGACATAAGGGCACACTCTTTTATTGCTAAAGCACAAACAAGGTTTTTTTAAGAAATGCAAAAGAGTTGCATGGTGATGATGCATTGGTATTGAGCAACTTTGCCAAAAATTACAAATTTGTGATACAAGACGAGGTGCAAAGTTATCATTGGAATCAACAATCATGCACTTTGCATCCTATCATCTTGTATCACAGAATAGGGGGTGAATTGAAGAAAGTTTCTCTCTGTTTTGTTTCAGACGACTTGACTCATGACATAGGCTTTATAAGCCAAACAATCAACTACATCAAGAAGGAGATAAAAGGTAAGGTTAAGACAATGCACTATTTTAGTGATGGTTGAGTGGGACAATATAAAAACTGAAAAAATTTCATTGATGTATGCCTTCATCAGTGATTTTGGAGTAAATTATATTTGGAAATTTTTTGCAAAATTGCATGGTATATCACCTTATGATGGTCTTGGAAAAACAATTAAATGCTTAACTGCAAGGGCTAGTCTTCAAAGATCCTTATCAAACCAAAACTTCTCAGCAAAGGAAGTTTTTGAGTTTTGCAGAGATGAAATTACAGGGGTAATAACATAATAACATTCTTTATTTCAAGAGATGACTGAGGTGCGGGAAAGTCTGAAAGAAAGATTTGAGCAAAGTAACACATTGCCTGGATCTCAAAGTTTCCACCAATTTATACCACTATCAAATAGCGTCATTGGTGCGAAGCATGTCTCTTCTGATGAAGAGTTTACACTTGCACTTGACCGAATTTTAGGGTAAAGTATTTACCAAATTCCTTCTTAAAGAGATACAAGAATCCGACTTTGTTCTTTGCAATTATGATGAGAAGTACTGGGTTGAACTTGTTGATGAAGTTGACACTGAAATAGGGATATTCTTATAAAATTCATGCATCTGAATTATCCAGCCAAATCCTATTTGTGGCCAAGGAGAAAGGATACTTGCTTTGTACTGGAAACACATATCCTTTGCACAATAAATACACCTGTAACAGCAACTGGTTGTCAATACCATTTGCAGGAGATTGATATAAAAAAAATTGACAAGTTTCTGAAAAAACAGGAGATCATTGATCAGATTTAAAGGTGCTCAGACATTTCAGTCCAATAACTTGTTGGTTAGACTATTAAAACTGACTTTAGAACTTCATCAATCTTCGGTAACTCCTGTATATAATATTCAGTTTTATTATAGAATTAACCTCAATATAGTTTTAAGCACTCTTTGAAATTGAACAGTAGTTATCAATATATCATATGAAATAGAATTTAGGCATATCCACTTTATAATTTAGTTAATTTTCAGAGGACTATTACTTTGTAACAAGGAAAAACCATCTTAGGTTTTTAATATAGTAAACTAGATGGTTTGAAGAATATTTGTTCCAAATTTGTTGTTGATAAGTTTTTTCAAACATTGTATTCCAATAATTTCAAAAAACAGGACATGAACCATTTCATAACTCTTAAAATTCTATAGTAGGGGGTTTAAAGGGTAACTGGGGGATTGTTTTAGGATAGAAGTAAAAGCTGTTTCCATATTTGGATTCCCTATACTTGAATTAGGG
>NW_013668025.1:17588-20389 GCF_000517525.1 Limulus polyphemus | reverse complement strand
CCAGAAGGAGAAAAAATTTTGCAAAAAAATTTGAAAGTATACCTAACCCATAGCTAGGTACCATCAGTTAAAAAATTAGCCAAATTTGAGATGTTGGGTGTCATGTCCTCAGTAATTTAACATGGAATGACCCAGAAACACAATGCTCAGCATGAAACCTTGACATCAGAAGGAGGGAAAACAACATACGGCAAATGATTTAAGGACACTAACACAATGTTAAATAATAAAATTTAAAATTTGTTGGACGTATAAGAAATCTTTTATAGATAAACACTACACACAAATTCAACAAACTGAATTTACATATGTAATAGACCACTTCATTGTTGTATTTTATTCCTTTTTAAATTATTATCATTTATCAGTTTCAAAAACTATAGAACTATGCATTAATAATATATCACTTTAAAAATTTGGAAGATAGCAAATTTTGATTTAAGTCTGATGAAGAAAGAATGTTTGGGATAAAATTGTTAACATAAAAAAACATTTTGTGCTGATTATTTGCCAGGGTTAAAAACTGAAAATACAAGAATGTTTTTAATACAAGTTTTGATTGTAAAAACAGAACTTAAAAACATCTTTAGCCAATATATTTCTGAATATTGTGTCCAGCCTATGAAAATGATTTAGATTTACTAGAAAATGTACCGAGAAGAATTACTAAAATAGTTTTGTCAGAACAATTCAAATTATGTAGCCATTTAAGCAATTTTGAAACAGTTCATTAGCAATGCCCTTCAAGTATACTCTCTCTCTCTCTCTCTCATATGTCTACACTTTCTTTAAAGCAAGAATTTCATTTATTATTACACCATTATAAGACTGTTCATAAAGTGAGATCACTATTAATTATTATTCAATTCTTATACTACAATTATAGAAATATTTCTTATAATAAAGAATTTTAGATGCATTTTAGCAAAAGATTGTGTGTGTGTGTGTGTGTGTGTGTGTGTGTACACACACTCTCACACAGTCACACCAAAAATCACTCAAGTTATTAAACACAATACGAAAAGAAACTTAGACCTCACAGACTAACTACTGCTAAACTACTCATAAGTTAGTTGTCATTTCAGCTTCAGCAGCAACTTTACCTAGGATTTATCTTACAAATACATATAGCAGTATGTGTTTAAAGACTAAAGATATAATCTTCACATTTCTCTTTACTTCCAAGTCTAACAGCCCATTTGAAATTAAACAAGGTATTTTTGCAGACTCTGAGCAGATTTGTGTTCATTCACTCATGGTTATGGCATATTCATGTAAAAAATTTCCAAAAATATAACAATTGTAGCAACTGTTATTTTTCAAACCTAGTAGTGCATAAATCACAATATAACACTTCTAACACTAACAGTTGTTATATTGTGATTTAAAACATTGAAATTATTTTAACTCATTGTATTTATGGTAAATAATTAACTTAAATTTGATGATGCATTAACTTAAAGTCTTGGGTGTTGCTACTGCTAGTTCAGCTGTGACTGTATGAAGATATTTCTGATTTACAAAAAGGTTTAAGATTTGGTGAATTGGCCAAATAAATGACCTAACCAGTAACCTATACAATAATTTTTTTGGCTGACCAACCAAAACACAAACATCCTTTTTTATTCCATAACAGTGAATACTAAATTAACATATCACGCCGTTTTAACGCTGTAGTACTAGTTTTACTATTAGTGTTAAAGTTATTCCTTTAAAATTATAACTTATTTATAAATATAACTTAAGACTATCTTGCACCACATATTATATAATTAAAATCCATCTGACATTTTAAATACAATGACTCATTTTTAAAATATATTTATTCAAAATAGTTAATGTTTATTTAGAAGTATTTGAAACTTTTAAAATGACAGAAACTAAGTTCAACAATTACTGATAATGTTATAAGCAATCTTGTTGAAGTTTTAACCACGTGGCTAAACTACACCGGTAATTTGGCGCGCTATGCTATTACTAACACTCTAACTAAACTAGTCTAAGAAGAAATCTGTTTCTATCCTTACCATTTATAACACCCTCCTTCTGTTACTTCTAAACTATAATTTGTAGGAATATCTAAGTTGTAAGGTAATAAAACTCGCGGCACATTTAACTTAGAAGAGTTATTTTTACCTATAAGAACTATAAAAATTGTTACAATAGCCACATAAGTTAACGCCATCTTTCAATGCAGGTCGACTACCTCGTAATTCTGTTTTTAAATATTTTATAACTGCCCTCTATAGCCTATGCACTCTGTATAAAAGGGACATTATTATAAATTTAATTAATTGTTTTGTAATTATAACAAATGTTTTAAAAAACTCGGCAAGGAAATTCTACGAAGTTATGAGTGAAAGCAAAGAAGAATAGGTAATATCATTTTAACCACACAATATCTGTAATATCCTGTGCCGACGGAGCCTTTCTCCATATACACAAGGCAAATCGTTGTGTTTTCGGATGATATTATTGTTACGTCTCCGTTCGTTCGTTAATTAATTTTCCGTAAATCCGTTCCAACGAAACTTTAGCGACACAAGTTCTTTCTTAAATAAACTGGTTTATTCTTTCCGAATACAACTTTACCGATACACTTAGTTTCAACAGTTGCTCAATAATCAAACGCTATAACTCGCGTCTCACGTGGCCAACAATATTTTGTCCGCAAACATTCAATTACTCATTACCTCTGTTGTCCCGTCACGTTGTGAACGTCTTATATATACCAGACTACCCCCCAATCCAGTAGTCTCCCGATAATTCATGAACGTTCGAGAAGGACGTGGCGTGATATT
>NW_013668025.1:12549-16977 GCF_000517525.1 Limulus polyphemus | reverse complement strand
GTGACCTCGCTGATGCAATATTATTATAGCTAGATAGATACACCTCTAGAGCAGATTGCACCCACTTTTTAATGAAAAATTTTATTTTCTAGCTTCCTACTTAATTATAGTCCCCTAGTGGTTCAGCAGTGAGACTAGATAATTAAAACGCTTAATTTCGTGTTCAATTCTCCATGTTGGGCAATGCACAGATAGTTTACTTTGTGGCTTTGAGCTGAAAGAAACAAACCATCTAATTATAAATAAACTTTTTAAGTACATAACAAAAGAACATACTACAACGAGATCACTAAAAAACAACTACATCATTGTCTCTTTACGCATTACTTTTTTATAACTTCTGTTCTCGGTTTTAGTGGGTTGAATTCATTTCAAAGGCAAATTCTGAATATTTATTAAAGGGGGCAACGTCGATCTTTTCTTTTTTTTGTATAGTATTCTTTAAATTTGAAAATTAAGCAATTTTTTTTCCATTCGTTGAGACATTCCCAATCTCACCAGATTTACTTGTACATTTGTCATTGCTCATGAGAGCCAGCCTTGTCTAGATTCTGACTTAAATAAATCTAGAACAGTGGTCCGTGTGTTTGTTAAGGCTCCCCCTACCTCCGTGCAATCCGTATAATAATAAATAAAACGAGTCTTAAGATGGTACATGGTGTAAGGCAAACATTTTCAGTTTTCTCACTTGTTTAGAAAGAATGGTAAATTTAAGCTAAAGACAAAATGAGGACTATTGGTTGCTGTCAGAGCAGAAAACGATTACTCGCACAGGTATGTGGATGTGAAAGGCAAGAGCACGTCCATTGCTTTTCTTGACATATCAGGGTTTTCTAGCATCTTAAAGTTTCCAATAGGTTTTGACTTGGATTCTGCCTGAATTTTGCCACTGGATAGTGCCATTGGCAAATGAGAAGTTATACTGACATTAAATGGATTCTAGATCTAATCGTGTCCTCCCGTTGATTCTTAGAATTGATTTGCAAACTGACATTAAAGTTTTCGAGAGAATATAAATAACGTTACGAATAAAACTGTAAGTTAACTCATTTTCATCTACGAATTTATTTTGGGAAGGTACTCCGTCAAATTGTGCAACTAAAAGACGAATTTAGACTGCAACCCACAAACTTACAGCGCATTTTATGGATGAAAAGTGGCTTCTAATGCTGTATTACCTGGCTCATATTTTCGATAAATATAACAGCCTTAGTTTGTCACTAAAATGTCGAAATACCAGTATTTTGTAGCTGAGCGACAAAGTTTTTGCAAAAACCTTGAGCTGTGAAAAAATCAGTTTGAGAATGTAGACTGTCAATTTTTTTTTGTTGCCTTCGCATTTCTGTATGCAGCAGGAGTTTTTCGTATGCAGATCTCATTTTGCCACAAAGAATGGAAAAACAACCTGCTGTTCCGGGCTCTTAACTTACAAAGTTTTCAAAACTTACGGTTGCTTGTAGTATTTTGTTTGGTTTGGGCTGCAATTTCTTCAAAGTTTGTGCTTCCCTGTGTATGATACAATGTGTAAATATTAACACCTCGAACAAAAGCACTTACTTTATCTCTCAACAATTTTTTTGTTTTCCGTAAATTCAGCTACCTCATCAGTGCATATCCCAACACAATTAATCCAAGAAAGATTGTTTGTCGTGAAAAACTCATCAACAAGAGAAAAGATGGCTTCCTCTGTAGCTCTCCCTTCTAGTGCTTAGCAAAACTGAAACTCTTCTTAAGAGTATCATAAAAATAATAGAAGCTGAGCTAAGTTTGCAACATCTATGCTTCACCAAGTTGTATGGTGATTTTCGACAGTTCTGGACGTGTCTTATTAATTTAATTTTTATATCAACAAAAATTGCATCTATACTCCTCGCGACAGTGTCACGTGATAAAGGAATCGACTTGAGGGCTTCACCCTCTCTTCATACATAATATCACACATTTCTATGGCAACAAGAAGAACTAATGTGTCTCCTATACTGTGTGGCTTCATGCCTTCCTTATTCAAATGAGATGCTCCTAAAAAAAACTTTCAAGGCTTTTGATGGAACAGTGAGTGACCTGTTCTTCAAGCAAGCTGCTAGAGGTTGAGCACGTGCGCTAACATGTGTGAATGCAAAAATATAGAATTGGGAATTTTGGTACAGATATATTTTTCACCTTTTTTAAACTAAAATAAAAAAAACGATATACGTCACAAACCAGGAAGACATTTACTATGATTCTGTACGTTTGATAATGTTTATCAGTACGTGAACGACGAGATGAGTATTGTTGTTTTTTCTTAAAGAAATGGAGTTTGAGACCGGTTGGAATTTGAAGCTATAGTTGCTATAATTAACACAACTATCATGTTATAATTAGAGTGAATAATAATTTACTATTCACAGCGATATATAGAAATATTGAATAATGTAGTTTTCTGTATAGTGGTGTACGAGAAGGCAGATGATAGCCCAGTTCTGTTGTCTTATGATATATCATTCTGAAAACTGTAACTAATCTAATAAAAGTGTATTTGTTCCATTCAGTTTACAATATAATATTCGCTATAATTAACTATTTTAAAATTAATATTTTTTGCACCAATACAATCATTTAATTAAATGTTTACAATCCGGAAACAGCGTGAGAAAAGAAAGTTGCTGCCATCTAGTTTTTAAGAAATTAGTTAAATTATAGTTAGGCACTATTCAGATAACTCGACGGTAAGTCTGAGGCCTATTACACTAAAATTCGGGTTTCGATACCCGTGATGTGCTTAACGAAAAAAAAAAGACAAAAACTTGGAAATATATAATCTCAAAAACGTAAATAAAGTATTAGTAGAAAAAATACTTTAATACGAACCCTACGGATATATAAGTTAATTTACAGAATTTTGTTAAACGTAAATGTCTGTATGACAATAATTTTCTCAATTAATTCCTGTTGCTTCTTTTTGAAGAAGGATAGTTTGAAATATAGCCTGGTTATTGCTAAAAGTAATTATATTCTACCTTAGAAACTTTGCCGTCTCAGTAATATCTACAACTTTATGAAGCGTGTTGACTCTATTTCATAAACACTAATCAAAAGCACTGTAAAATCATTTAAAACATTATCAGCACAACAACAACAAAAAACCAGCCAACTGTGTAAAAATACTAACCATTAATATGTTAGACGAACCTAACCAAACAACAGAGAAAGTTTGATTAACCATAAACCTGTGAAGTATGAGCAAACGCACATAAAGTTATTCGAATGACCCAGTATTTCAGAATTAGTTTTGCATGTTTCAGACGTATAGCTGTCCGTAATTTGTAGCTGATAGCTACAGGGAAGGCAGTCACTTAACTATACCCTCTACCAACTCTTTACAAGTAATTGATGAAATTTGACTGCTGCTTACCCACGGGATGTGAGCCATGAATCATCAGATTAGCAGTCAGGACACGCTAACCACATGGCCACGCCTGGACTCCCAGTATTTCAAACACACTGCCCATTTTACATGTTTGTCTTAAATGTAGAAACTGGATATGTATCTAACGCAGATAGAAAAATGACAGAAACCTTTAGGACTATTACTTTGAACTTTGCTCATAGTTATTTCATTAACCTCAATTCAGACGTCAGTAATATTCACCTTTCATTTGTTTGTGTCAGTAAAAAAAAATTATGTTTCTTTTCTTCATTGATGTAAAAATAATATCCAGCTATCTTTATCTTCTTTTACTAATAAATATACTTCATAATTTTTCAGCTCAAAACGTTCTCAGTCCAGTAGACAAATAAAGTATTCAAATATTCTAAACATTTGTCAGATTCTTTGCCTTTTTCCATTCTTGATTTAGACAGTAAATCTTTATGAGATCTGTAACATTGTTTCAAAAACCAATTATGCCTCCTTGTTAAGATTGTATGCCTTGTGTCAAAAAAAAAATATTAGAGATTGGAGTAACAATTGACTATAAACCATTCCTTTCCGATTAAATTAAGAGATTTTCACTTATGTGTTGATGTGTAGTATACTAGTATGTATTAATATTCACGGCTAAATTCATTCCCAAACATTGTCTTGATGCTGACTTAGAATCATAAAGCTCCTTGTCGAAATATGGAACCCAATGATTCAGGTCAAATTCCCTCCCCACTTAAAAGTATATTACTGGAAATAATTATGTTATGAATACGCACAGAAGATACAAAGAATGGGTAATTGTAGTAGCCAAATGGTCTATTTATTGAGTCGTATTAATATTTTGTGTGATGGTAAACCATTGTTCTAAATGTCCTGTATTATCCCATATTTCAGCCAAGTTATCTATCTGGTTGCCGTTTTCGCCATTTCCATATAAGCCTATACAGCCTTAATATTCACATCGAGACTTTTCAAGCCATAATTGAAAGTGTTCCATCGGTCTCTTTTCGTCCAGGTATTAT
>NW_013668025.1:0-11645 GCF_000517525.1 Limulus polyphemus | reverse complement strand
TTCTTGACTATTAGTAGCGTTGGTTGCCAAAACTGCCTGAACTTTAGCTGTATCAGTTCTTGACTATTAGTAGCGTTTGTTGCCAAAACTGCCTGAACTTTAGCTATATCAGTTCTTGACTATTAGTAGCGTTTGTTGCAAAACTGCCTGAACTTTAGCTATATCAGTTCTTGACTATTAGTAGCGTTTGTTGCAAAACTGCCTGAACTTTAGCTATATCAGTTCTTGACAATTAGTACTAGATTAGTAGTGTACGTGTTTTCATTGAACTTTAGATTCTGTGTATTATTTCCAACTGTATTGAACAGTAAGCTTATTATTTGCACACTTCTTAAGAAAACTTAAAAAACAACAACAATTCAGATTACGATTGTATGTTTTTTGTTTTGATTTTGTAAAAATCTACACGAGATCTATTTGCGCTGACCGTTCCCAATTTTGAAGTGATAGACTAGAGAGAAGGCAGTTGGTCAGTATGACCCACCGCCAACCCTTGGGCTACTCTAATCCAATAATAGGATTTGCTTGTCACACTTTAAACGCACGTATGGCCCCAAAGTGCAGAGTACGTTATTTTGTTTTTGTTGTTGTTTCGGCAGTAACGGGGTTCAAACCAAGAAACTTCAGGTCCACGATACTGCAACCAAAATCAGCCTATTATGATAATAAACGCCCGTACCTTCAGAAATATTATGTTGATCCCTAATAGCTACACTAACTTCAGAGTGAAAATAGCAAACTGTACGTACCTTCAGAAATATTATGTTGATCCCTAATAGCTACACTAACTTCAGAGTGAAAATAGCAAACTGTAGCCCGGCATGGCAATCTGTGGGTCGCGGGTTCGAATCCCCGTCACACCAAACATGCTCGTCCTTTCAGCCGTGGGGGCGTTATAATGTGACGGTCAATCCCACTATTCGTTGGTAAAAGAGTAGCCCAAGAGTTGGTGGTGGGTGGTGATGACTAGCTGCCTTCATGCTAGCCTTTCATGCTAAATTAGGAACGGCTAGCGCAGATAGCCCTTGTGTAGCTTTGCGCGAAATCCGTAATAAACTAACTGTAACATAAACGAGTAGTTTCTTGCTTTAAATATATTATATGTTTAGGTTATTTAAATATTTCAAGAGGTCAGTATACCCCGAATTTATCATCAATAAATAACAAGTGCATTATCTTTACGGTTATTTAAATATTTCAGGAGGTCAGTATACCCCGAATTTATCATCAATAAATAACAAGTGCATTATCTTTACGGTTATTTAAATATTTCAGGAGGTCAGTATAACCCGAATTTATCATCAATAAATAACAAGTGCATTATCTTTACGTACCTTCAGAAATATTATGTTGATCCCTAATAGCTACACTAACTTCAGAGTGAAAATAGCAAACTGTAAGCTAATTAGACAACAATCAGTTTGACAACAATTCCGTTCTATAAATATATCTATTATAAGTTAAATACTACAAATTTATTGTATTTTTTAATGTTTCTAAACTAGTTCCTTTCATTGGAACTTGTCGAAACATTGTATATTTGTAATAAAGTTTCTTTTACTGCCCATTCAAGCCGTCTCCAAACGTCATTATCCAAAAGTGGGTTCCTCGTAATCAAAAAAGAAACAAAATAGGTTTTAATAGAAGTCTCAGCCATTCGGTGTGTTATGAGATACATACAATTTCCTCAATTTTCAATTTTCCTGATATTAGAATTTGTGAGATCAATAATTTTTCCTGCCAACTTTGCGTAGTCTATTAGTATAAGTAACTTAAACGTAATGTTATCAATCAAGTAATAATGATTACCATTTCACACCTGCCTTCTACTAACATTCTAAGTAGCGAGATGTAAGTTATATATAATGAATGTATGTAAAATATCCATACTGTAAGTTTCAGTTTTAATGTAATACTATAGAAATAACTCAGATTACTTTTTGATTTATTCTTTAATAAATATGATTTTAGTTGTATAAAAACACAAAAAAAACAGGCGAAGCTTAAGAAGAATTCGTACTGCCAGAATCTTAGTCTTTGCTCCATGTTTCTATTTGCTAGACTCTCACAAATACTCGCACACTCTTCACCCTCAACTCGATTATCACTAAATTCTCACCAGTATGAGCAGTATTACACTTAGACGAAGCCCCCCGTGGCTCAAAGTCAAGTCCTACGTTTTATTAACTCTAAAAATCAGGTTTCGATACCCGCGGAGAGCAGAGCGTAGATAGTCCATTTTGTAGCTTTGTGCTTAAAGGTAAACAAATAAAGTTGAAACATGTCAAGCAACGTTTGATGAGTTCTCAAGTTTCCCAGAAACATGAGTTTTATACAGGTAAGTAGCCACGTGGCTAAAGTGTGCAAACTTGTAGGTGTCAATCTTTTTTTTTATTCTTAGGTATCACTTTCATGAAATGTTGAAAAATTTAATAATAGGTTTAACATATGTTGACAGTGGATAAACTTTTCCCAGGAGTCCAGGATGGAAACTTTATTTTAATGTGTTGCGATTGTTGTCCTACATTATATTATTTTGTCACGTAGCACAGAATAACTTTTTACAATTCTGTAAGCACGAGGAACAAACATTTTGACCAAATTCACTTTGAATGCCTTACAAACAAAAACTATCAAAATTAAAGTAAACTTCTAAACAGGTCGGTTTACAATTTTCGCCAGTTTCAAAATACTTTGTTGGTTATATTTGTTTGTTTGTCTCTAGTTAAGCACACAGCTACACAATGGGCTATGTGTGATCTGGCCACCACGGGTATCAAAACCCGGTTTCTAGCGTTGTAAGTCCGCATACATACCGCTGTGCCACTGGGGGGGGGGGGGGCTGGTTATATACCATAATATCTGGAATGACAAATTGTATCCTTCTTCAAATTGAACTGTTAATTTTAAAAAGAGAATTAATTCAGGGTATAGCTAAATGAATAATAGGATCAAGAGAATTAATTCAGGGTATAGCTAAATGAATAATAGGATCAAGAGAATTCATTCAGGGTATAGCTAAATCAATAATAGGATCAAGAGAATTCATTCAGGGTATAGCTAAATGAATAATAGGAGCAAGAGGATTCATTTAGGGTATAGCTAAATGAATAATAGGAGCAAGAGGATTAATTCAGGGTATAGCTAAATGAATAAGAGGATCGAGAGGATTCATTTAGAGTATAGCTAAATGAATAAGAGGAGCAAGAGGATGAATTCAGGGTATAGCTAAATGAATAAGAGGATCGAGAGGATTCATTTAGAGTATAGCTAAATGAATAATAGGATCAAGAGAATTCATTTAGGGTAAGGTATAGCTAAATGAATAATAGGATCCATTCTAAAGGGAAAATAAATCTTGTGAACAGCACATGAAAGGTTTTAGCCATAAAAAAGAAGTTTAAATATTTTAGAACTATCCATGCCCAATACCATTTTCCTAAATGAATAATAGGAGCAAGAGGATTCATTCAGGGTATAGCTAAATGAATAATAGGATCGAGAGGATTCATTCAGGGTATAGCTAAATGAATAATAGTAGCAAGAGGATTAGTTCAGGGTATAGCTAAATAAATAATAGAAGCAAGAGGATTAATTCAGGGTATAGCTAAATAAATAATAGTAGCAAGAGGATTAATTCAGAGTATAGCTAAATGAATAATAGTAGCAAGATGATTAGTTCAGGGTATAGCTAAATAAATAATAGAAGCAAGAGGATTAATTCAGATAAACAGAGAAATGCTACATCATATGTATGTTTTCATGATCGGCGTAACTCAGTTATTTGAACTCATATTTCAATTAGCTTCATAATTACTTCCTTTTTCATTTTTTCTGTCTAGGGTTATTTCCTCTACAGCTTGACTTAGAGTTATAAGTCTTTTCTTAAATCTTCTGAAGTTCAAATAAACCTAGATCTCACAGAAATGGGCGTTAAAGAAAGAATAAGGAAGTGAATTGAAATTATTTTCTCAACAAGAAGCTGTAAAATATATTGTTGCGGTTTATTTTTCTCGAAATTACAGTATTGACCTATCCGTTAAAGAAAGTTACACAATAAACTCTTGAGACTGAACAACATAGGTAAATCACACGCAAAAGTATAGTATCACTGTCTGCCTAAAGAAACACCACCTGCCTTTATAAAATACACATACAATACACCTAGTAAGACCCTCTGACTATATAAACACTACCCTTAGTAACACTGTACACCTATAGAACCTTGGTAACACCATCCTCCTATAGAACCTTGGTATCTCCTTTCCTTAAACAAAATCGCCCTCTAGTGGCCCTTTGTGAAACTATGACCAAAACAATGTGCTCTCTAGTGACACCTGATGGAAGTATGATGTCGCGTGACATCTAGCAACGCGCTCTTTGGTAGCAAACAACTTATGCCTGTCTCCCCAGTGCCACTTCGTAGAGCTGTGACATCACTTCCGACACAGGGATGTCCAGATAACTAATTTTGCGGCAATAGTGCACGAACCACAGATTCTTGGATCTATAGTCCAAAACGCTAACCACTTGGCTACATTTACAATGAATTTAATGGCTGTTAAATCTCACTTAATGCAATATTTTGTTTTCTAACTCATAACAAACTAATAATTATCAGGATAATTTTTATACATTTTTAATAGTTGCTACTTTTACTTATAATATCCAGATGTGAATTTCATTTAAAACTAACAAAACAAACAACGAATCGCAGATTCTCATTGAATCTTGTATCAAATGTACATTTATTTCTTTGATTGTAAGTTTCTGATTGCTTTTAATTTTCATACTGATTGACTCTAGAAGTTTCCTTTAGATATTTTGGTCAGTCAGAGTTAGTGTGAAATTTAAATATGTCATAGATTTTTTTTTTGAGTAACGTAAATAAATTGCACTTACTTCAAGCGATCGCTACCGCAAAAAAAAAAAAAATTATCAATTACTTCATGTAGCCCCCCAGTGGCACAGCAGTTTGTCTGCGGACTTACAACGCTAAAAACCGGGTTTCGATACCCGTGGTGGGCAGAGCACAGATAGCCCTTCGTGTAGCTTTGTGCTTAACTTCAAACAAACACAATACTTCATGTAATTGACGTGCACGGTGGCGCAAACTCCAACTAAAAATGACCTCTGTACGGAACAAACACGCTTGTACGAAACATCCCTTGAACAAAAATACAATAAGAGGTCAATATTTGTTTTGTTTCTTTATGGATGTGCCATAAAATTTTCTTCTAAGACAGTGTCTTTGAAAAATAGACAAACTACTTCTTGAGAAACCCAGAGGTCAGATTATGCTTGAGTTTTTTTTAAAGTAGTTTTGCAATCATTGATAAGAAACGTTCTTTTGATGGTAATTAGCTGTAGAATATCGAGCCTCTTGCTACTGCAGTGTCTATTTATGTTGGTAAAAAGAAAACAAAATCAGGGATCCATGTTTCACAGCAGCCTCGAAGTCTCATGCCAAGTCTGTCAGTGTATGCAGCCAAGGGTCCATAAAATGTAGTCAAGCACTGTAGTAACTGAAGTTTCCTTCACATAGCATACAGAGTCACGAAAGAAAAACAATAAAATATGTCCAATCTATACATACGACGACTTTATTGAATTACGGGAACATCCAAATACACACAAATAAAAGTGATATTATTTCTTTACTCACCCTTTCTTCACTATGGGTTTCCAAAGAAAAGAAACATAACTGCATCTGTATTGCATGCATCTTGATATGTACATCATTCCTTATGAGACCTTTTGTCCAGTACCAGTCCTCATTGGGTCAGCAGGGAATTGTAGCAAAGTCTCAGTCAAAGCACAATATCAGTCATCAATGTTACATCATTGGTTAAATGTGTTAAACTTTAGGTATTGTATTTCCATCTAACCCAACAAGCTCTGGTACTGGGCAAAAGGTCTCGTTGGTAGCTATACGACAGTAAGTTAAATCTGAATGTGTACTAAATCATGACAATCGACTATACTAACTGTCTCATTCAATATTTATAAAACAAAACATTAGGTATGACAAAATCCTTTCATTAGATATAATTGTTAAAGTAAATTATTGGCTATGCTATAATATTTGCCACATTCAACCTACAGATAAACTAAGATAGTATGTGTGATAATATACTGGGCTATGATAATTGTTTTGTTAAAATAATGGTTTTACTTGTAACTTTTTAGAAGATATAATTAATTTTAGACATTGATAACAAAATCACATGTTGAGACACATTGAGAGACATCCTGTGATGAGATCATTATCCTACTCAACTATCCATTTATAGAAACACCAACCACCCTGGCAGCACTATCTTTAGTAACACAATTTGCCAAGTAATACCATCCGCCTATAGAACCTTAGTAACACAGTCCACCTAATACCTCTGTCTGCCTTTGTAAAACACATGTAATACAGTTAAATATGTAAATGAAAGCTATAAATATAAGTTGAGACAAGTTGAAATCTGTATGCAATCCTATAATAATACCCAGGTACAAACTCTCAGGGTCCACTTATTATGGATGGAAAATTTCAGGTTTCTAAGTTCTTTCCTCTTGGAGTTATGATGTTAACACACACAGACAGACACGCCCTTTTATTATTATCGATTATTAAAGAGCCAATAATGTCTAGTATAGATGATAGAATATTATTCACCTTATTCACGTGCTTGCTCGAGTGCATCTTTTTGTTAGGAAAGCTAGCCAAAAATCTTATAGGAAAGAATATGTGACTGCCATAGCACCAATAGCAAGGAACCTAGAAACCTAAAATTTTGCACCCATACTAAGTGGACTCTGAGGGTATGCACCTGGGTATTATTACTTATCTTATCCACGTATGTGCGCGTATGCGTGTGCGCATTTTTTTTTTAATGAGGCAAGCAAGTGAAAAAAACACATAGTAAAGAAGTGGTTCCTTATATTACGAATTATAGATATAAACCACAGACAGACATGCACGTGCGTGCACATCTTTTTAATGAGGCAATCTAGCAAAAAACCACATTGAAAAGAAGTGATTCCTTAGATAACAACTTTTAATATATATATAAAAGCCAGTGCATTATAGTAATAATTTATTTCAACAATGGCTTATATATCATGTTGCTTAGCAATAAAAATATAACCTAATATTGTTGTTAAGAGGCTATGTGCTTAAAGTATAAAATGAAATGTACAAACTACAAAATTGAAAAAAATAATTGTTGTTTTCTAATCTAGAGGTTCCATTAATTAAAAGGTGTTTTGGAACTGTAAAAACTAGATTATTCTCATATAAAATATTGAGAATCCGTCAAATGCTGTGATATTACACCACTCTATCACTGGAACAATAAGTATCATGAATACTGTAGTTACTATTTTCAAAAAGATGATATATTTATAAGTTCTCTGATCTCATGACAAAAGGTATGGTCTACAAAAAAAGACATATCTATCCTTTTACGTGAAATTAGTTTATAAAGAGCATTAATATAAATTCACATAAAAGCTATGTCATATATTCACCAATATGATTAGGTTTATCTCTAGAGACTGCTGTTCAAAGACAATGTTTATTATAATTAAGTTTGTATTATTGCAACGTAATAATAGAGTTTTAGTTTTTATGCCTTAGACACCAACGAAATTCGTATAAGATGTTTACGAAAATTAGTAAAGTTCATTACAGTAACAGAAATAAGATAAAATCATAAAATGTATCACATGGTTCTCCATTAAGTTATTGTTATAAAAAGCCTTTATTCTTATACTAGTGAAAGTACCCGGCTTCTCTCGGATTATTAGGTGTGTATTCTGAACTCATTTTAGCATAATAGTATAACCTATATACTTTTGTTACTCCTTTACTGTTTATAAAGGTAACCTTCCCTCTGGCTTGTCCTCCAATTTTAAATATAAATGATAAGTACAAATAATAAAAACACAACAATTATTGTGCCCAGATTTATCAACGTCTACAACAATTATTGTGCCCAGATTTCTCTCACTCACACTAATGCTGGCCGAGGAAGAAATTTCTCTGACAGCTTTATTCCCTTTGATATTTAGGAATAAAACAAACTGAATTATAAAATATTGGATTACCAAGATTACAAGTCTAGCACATTTTAACTAGTTTTTGTATACTTTCTACTCTGTTAGACTCTATTACTGACCTATGTTCGTTAGTCAATATGGCAGTCAATGACTTCAGCTTGAGAATCAACCTGTTCTGTTGTCACACAATACTTGAACATAATGAAAACAAGAACTAATATATTTCATCTGATATATAATAACACAGAACATTGACTTTTAATACTAACAACCATGCATCTATGTATATAGTTCTGTTTTCATGGGTATCTTTAATTTCAAAAAGTGGTTAATAAACTTTGTATTCAATTATTTTGCTACAACTAAACGCGATAAATAAAAGATTTACTGTTTACCCAATTACTTTACTATGATAGAAACTATTTAAAATAGCAACAGTTACTATTTCCAATAGAACATTCACTTGAAGCATAAAATATATATTATACAATTAAAATTCACGAATCTTTGTGGTTTTAGAGTCTAACTTATAAATAATATTTTTTTATGCATAGATCAAAACGTCTGCAACAATTATTGTGCCCAGATTTATCAACGTCTGCAACAATTATTGTGTCCAGATTTATCAACGTCTGCAACAATTATTGTGTCCAGATTTATCAACGTCTTACTATACTTCTGTAGGATTGTATACAGATTTCAAGTTGTCTCAACTTATATTGATAGTTTTAATTTACATATTTAACTGTATTATATGTGTTTTATAAAGTCAGACAGTGGTATTAGGTGGACTGTGATACTAAGGTTCTATAGGCGGATGGTTTTACTTAACAAATTGTGTTATTAAGGTTAATGCTGCTAGGGTGGATTATGTTTCTATAGATGTATAGTTCAATAGGATGATGATCTCATCATAGGGTGTCTCTCAATGGGTCTCAATATGTGATTACATCATAAAAGTCTAGATTTAATTTTACGTCCATAAAAAGTTACAAATAAAACAATTATTTTAACGATACAACTATTATAGCATAGCATATTACATATGTCAGTTTTTATCACAAATACAATCTTAATTTATCTATTATTTGATTGAGACAAATATCATAACATTGCCAATAATTTGATTTACATAATTTTACAATTATCTGTCCTGAAAGGATTGTATCATGCCTAATGTTTCATTTTTATAAATATTGAACAAGACAGTTAGTCAATTTTTCTTTTTAGGATTTAGTACACATTTAACATACAAAAGTATAGTTTTTGCTTCCATATTTAATTTGCATAATATACTTTTTATAATTATTAATGATTTTTCATGATAACATAATTATTTAAATTTCTAAATATATGTAAATAATTTAGCTATTTCCCTTTATTAGCATGCATGCATATGTAATATATGTTTCACTAGTTATAATGTTTGGCTTAAGATATATTAGACTAATACTAATTTGTTGTTTCCTGACCTTTGACCTTAAGTATAAAAATTAGAGCCTCGTTGATAATGATACAGGAATCCCATTATTTTATTTTAGTTTTTTTATATGTATAAAACGAATTTTTATTTTGGAATCAGTAATTTAAGATGTCATTTATGCACTAATATTGATATCTGGAAGAAAAAAAATCAACGTACCAAATGGGACTTCATCGAACTGAGATAAACATTCCTTCAATGTTTTTTTTTTTTTTAGGCTTTTTTCCCCGCTACAAGCGTTTTTTTTTTTTATTCTTTACTCATTGTGGCTATACTTTACAATCTATCCTCAGGTTTAATTACATTGTTTCCGGTGTTACTCAAGTAATTGCAGTTTGACTCAAAGAAGATTGGAATCTCGATTAAAATATCGTATATTAACTGAACAGAGCCTGATCCAATACAGGCGTGAAGTTCCTTATCAGCTTCACTGTACTTTAATCGATTCGATGCTTTTCTCAACTGATATTGGAAAATATCACGTGATGGTGCTTGGTTTACGATGTTCTTACAGAAATATCCACGTTGTCTGAAAAAAAAAACAACAATAAAAATATACATTTTAAATTAATGAATATAACCACACGAACCTTGAATACACGAGTAAAGACAGGAATTAACAAGCTACCTATATATATATATGTAGATCCCAAAATAAAATACTCCCCCTCCTTAACGTGTTGGATCGTGGATGGTAACTACTCACGTTGTACGGGGCTGTTTAATTTGAAATATACTTTCTTGCAAGACTGTGAAGCTGCTATAGAAGTTAGGGGAAAATTGATGATTTATTAATTTTTTATCAAAGCCTGAAGTCTACGAATCATAAGTAATGCCAATATGTTGTTAGGTAGTTCAATTGTCCGGTGGAAAAGTTGTGCGTTTTTTGTTTTCCGGAATTTACATATATCAAAGAATGTCATTGCACGTTCACTTACGTGAATAATTTGTATAATAGGAATGTTATAAAAGTATGTTGTCTTAAAATATAGATTGCATGATGGGAATGTTATAGAAAGCTGAGTCTATAGCCGGACAGGTGTAGCATCTTACTTCACTGCAGCAACAAAGAAAGCTATTTATTATGGTGTGTGTTTGTTCTTTACGTTTGTTTGCTTATTTCATATATACACTCAAAGTTACACAAAGGTTATTTACGCTAGCCGTTCCTAATTTTGAACTGACAGACTAAAAGGAAGGCAGATGTTCAACAGCACCCACTGGCAACTCTTGTCTGACAATACAGTTGGTATTAGGTGTCACTCTCATAACGCACCAATGGCCCCAAAGTACGGAATGCGACCTTACGAGTAGTTGTCAGGACACCCTTGTTACGTCGTAGATCTACGAAGTGACACCAGAGGGACAGGCGTAAGTTGTCATGCAGCCATGACACTTGAAGACGGAAGTTGTTTGCTGCCAGAGAGCGTGGTGCTAGATGTCACGTGACATAATCGTTCAACTAAGTGTCACCAGTGTTCTTAAAGTTCTATTGGCGGATGGTGTTACTAAGGTTAGTGTCTGTATAGGTTCTATAGGTAGATGGTCTTACTAGGTGAATTATATGTGGGTTTTATAAAGGCAGATGTTGTTTCTATAAACAAGCAGTGACTATCTAAAATAAACAAGTTTTAAGTAATGACCTTTTGTGACATGTTTATAATTTTTATACTTAAGGTCAAAGGTCAGGAAACAACAAATTAGTATTAGTCTAACTATCTAAAATAAACAAGTTTTAAGTAATGACCTTTTGTGACATGTTTATAATTTTTATACTTAAGGTCAAAGGTCAGGAAACAACAAATTAGTATTAGTCTAATTGTCTAAAATAAACAAGTTTTAAGTAATGACCTTTTGTGACATGTTAATATTAAAAATATTAAAACTTGACCTTAGAAAAACTCCTGACAAAAAGTGTTGTTCTTTATTGAATATCACGCAAGAGGGCTTTTATCCTGGACTAGCTATCTCTAATTTTGAAGTGGAAAGGCAGCTAGTCAACACCATTCATCACCAACTTGTGGGCTTCTATAATCGAATAGTGTAGCTTGACTGTCACTTTTATAACATATCCACGACTCTAAAATACGCACCGCGATTTTTTTTCTTT
>NW_013668024.1:184704-190828 GCF_000517525.1 Limulus polyphemus | reverse complement strand
AACCGTTAAGTTACACTCAATCTATTTATATTTATAACCGTTAAGTTACACCCAACCTCGTTATATTTATAACCGTTAAGTTACATCCAACCTCTTTATATTTATAACCGTTAAGTTACACTCAATCTATTTATATTTATAACCGTTAAGTTACACCCAACCTCTTTATATTTATAACCGTTAAGTTACACTCAATCTATTTATATTTATAACCGTTAAGTTACACCCAACCTCGTTATATTTATAACCGTTAAGTTACACTCAGTCTATTTATATTTATAACCGTTAAGTTACACTCAATCTATTTATATTTATAACCGTTAAGTTACACCCAACCTATTTATATTTACACCCAGCCTCTTTATATTTAATTGAATTGTATACAAGTACAAATGTAATTCAATTTTGTTTGTTGTTTGGGCTATCTGTGCTGTGCCCACATGAGTATCGACACTAGTTTTTAGCGTTATAAACCTTCAAACTTACCACTGAGTCATTGGGAGCGGGCAATTAAAGAGAATCGTGGAAATATATTCAACTCATGATGTGAAATAACCTATGAACGAATTTTTTAATGCATTTGTAATTAATTTTTGTATTTGTAATTAAGTAATTAGCGCATTCTTTTGTTGTTGAGAATTTTCCTGATTGTTTATTACGTTTATTTCACAACTATTCTGAACAAAATTCAACCACTCTACCATGCAATGACGTCAATACCATCTATATATAGGTAGTTATTTTAGAATGAAGCTTCCTTTTTTTGTTATTTGCGCAGGTCTGGGTCGTGTCATTGCTTAGCCAATCTGTGCATTAAGCCTAATTGTCTCTGTAATCCCATTAGACAGTTCTTGTGCTTCAGTAAAGCTTGACTATCAACGTGATAAAGAATGCTTGAGTAGCTGGATGTGTGCTAGAGTGTGATAAAGTAATTACTAGTGGCTCAATGACCCATTACAATTCGAAAAGCACGACAAATTACACTTGTTAACCCAGAAGTAGAGGAAAGCGTGTAGTAAGATATTGAGAGAGATTTATAACATAAATTTTAATGCATTATTGCCGTTACAAATATACCAACCTATTGAATTTTAAATAAGTTCTTTTTTTTTCGTAGTCCAAACATGTGAATAACTTCAGCTAAAAAAACAAAACAAAATATTATAGGCGGTATTCTGAGTTTGTCATATTAAAGATGTGTCTGTCTGTTTGGGGGACCGGCATGTCCAGGTGGTTAGGGTGTTCGACTCGCAATCGGTTCGAATCACCGTCACATCAAACATGCTCGCCCTTTCAGCCGTGGGGGCGTTATAATGTGACGGTCATTTCCACCATTCGTTGGTAAAAGAGTAGCCCAAGAGTTGGCGGTGGGTGGTGATGATTAGCTGCCTTCCCTATAGTCTTACATTGCTAAATTATGGACGGCTAGCGCAAATAGCCCTCGTGTAGCTTTGCGCGAAATTCAAAACAAATAAACAAACTGTCTGTTTGGATTTCGAGCAGAGTTCGTTACACAAGGGTTATCTGCGCTAGCCGTCCCTAATTTTGAACTGATAGATTAGAGGGAAGGCAGCTAATTAACAGCACACAACCCAACTCTTGGGTTACTCTTGTCTGACCGAATAGAGTGCTTTAACCGCTAATCTTATAGCGCATTCACCATCAATCGTAGAGTGCACCCACAGCCATGACGTGCGGAGGGCTATTTTTTACGGTGACGTCAACAACCAATAGATTCCTACATAGTACGCTAAATTATTTCGCGAAAAATAGGAGAAAAAATGACTTGTTATGCGAACTTGACAGATACATACATGATGATGATAGCCCTAAGCACCTCTTCCCTGTGAATATATTTATAAGAAATAAAATAAAATACAGGCCACCCAATCACTAGATCACTTTAACTTAATACTGTTTTAAGTTACTATGACAATATTAAGAGGGACTATATGTAAATGCCCTCATTTTAACTTATAATATGAGTAACGACACCTTAACTGTTTGTAAAGTGTGGAACTTTACACAACCAAATGAAGCGACAGTGTATCTTTTACATCAATGTTACCATAGTTACCTACATGGATATGGCCTTGAAACGGGTCAGAGCGAGTGTGCGTAACAGCTCTGATGGCCTTGTAGTAATTATAATAACATTACCCAGGAACCTATAACATATGCTGGAGGGAGGAAGAGGTTAAACGTACCTGACCTTCCCAGGTCTTAAATGACCAAATCCCGATGCCGATAGAGAGAGGGATGCGAACTTGGGAACCTCACCCGGCTTGCTAACCACTGGGTCGCGCTAGGTTTTTACATTATGTAAATATTATGTCAAAAAAGCCTGGAAGGTGGTATTATATACGCTTGTTTTATTCTCATAAAAATAGATAATAAGATATAGTCGCTTACTCTACGTTACTGGTTAGTTTGTATTTTTACTCTCGAGTTAATGTTAAAGTAAAACTACGCTTTTTTCAAAGCTTATCAGGTTAATATAAAGTTGGTCCCCCCGTGCTAATAAATAACACAACACGTACTTTGTTGTTGTTTTTTGCCCTAATTTAATGCTTTAAAAAATACGTTTGATACCAGTATGTTTCAGACGTGTTTTTACTATTCTTACTTTACATATTTATAGGTTTTGTTATAATCTCTCTACACATAGATCATAGTTGTAGTTATGTTTAATATCTATGTTAAATGAGATTATTGATCATAAGTCGATTAAAAAGCACCCATGAAATTCTCATTACACACATATGACCAGGAATAATAGCATGAGATTAAAACTGGAAGATCTATACATTGACTTCACATGATAGAGTGAAAAATGTATACAGGGACTTACATGTCTCTCGGTGGGACAACGGTAAATTTATGGGCTTACAACACTAAATTCCGGGGTTCGATTTTTCGTTGTAGACACAGTAAATAGCCAAATGTGGCTTTGCTATAAAGCAAACAAACAAATATGTCTTGCACACAATAGGGTGAAAAATGTATAGTGTCTCACACACAAGAATGAAATATTTTAAGTGTTCCTGCAAATTAGACTACGCTAGAGGATTCGTGTTTAAATTTACTATTGGTCTAAATTTACAAGCCTAAATAAATTAACTTTTCCGTGTTTGACAAAATTAAGAGTTTTGAATTATAATCTACGTTGCATTGAATGATAGCACATCAGTGGCGCCACCATACTTTGAATACTGTTTTCGGAAAATGTTCTTTCGCCTCGTTCATCCCTTGCACTCGCCCTTCAACAAAGTTAGGCCTACATGTCTGCATGTAGATATTGGTTTATGATAATAATGCACATTTAGTAATGGAAATAAGTATAGAAACACAAGCGACACACATAGATGAGCCACAAATAACGACAACTAGATGGTGAACATGTTAATGATACAAAGTATTATCAAAGATAATAGAAATTATAAACAAAAGTTGGGCAGTGCTCTAGTATTTCGTATATCAGCCTTTTGCTTTACACAGGTCGTGACTGCATGCTGTCATACAGTTAATCAATATACTGATCAGCTGTCAGTCGCATCAATTATCTGTAGGTCATCGACACTGTTGGCCGAAATGCAGCCCCAAACTTGTACCAATCCCCGCCATGCTTCACTGTACATTTTACACACTGACTATGATACCGTTTCCTCACGTGTCGAGCAAACTAATATTGATTGTTACGGGATAATTCGATCTTGGTCTCATCTGTAAAGAGCACATCTCCAGTTTTATTTCGTTACACTGTTTATGTGTGATGCCTATTTCAACTTCTTTTTGGTTTGTTACCCGTTCTCAACAATGATTCTCGAGCACCTACACGTCCAGCGAGACTACTTTATATTAGAGCGTATATTATTGTTCTCGATGTAATAATCACGCCCGTATTTAGAATATAGCATATAACCTGAGATGCTTAACACAACTATTGGAGAGTTTGGTTTTTTAAATCTTGACCACTTCGACAGTTAGTCAGGAGTGTCATTTGCACATATTTTCTCCAGTCTTGCATACAGTTCCTGTAGAAACATCGAATGTTGCCGTAATATTTTACATGGACCAATCAAAACTTTGATTTCTACACAGTTGTCATGCGATATTTCAGTCGTTGGAGCCAATACTGGATTACACTACTACTACTGGGCATAGTATGACTGCTTGTACTTTCATAGGCTTTATAATGCTGTAACACTTTCTTGTTAATTGGATGACAGACATCACATGTGAATGTACTCTGGTGCAGTTCATTTTCAAACGATAAAGGGGTGGCAATACCTCTAGTACTTGCTTTTTTTCAAACGATAAAGGGGTAGCAATACCTCTAGTATTTGCTTTTTTCAAACGATAAAGGGGTAGCAATACCTCTAGTATTTGCTTTTTTTTCAAACGATAAAGGGGTAGCAATACCTCTAGTATTTGCTTTTTTTCAAACGATAAAGGGGTAGCAATACCTCTAGTATTTGCTTTTTTTCAAACGATAAAGGGGTGGCAATACCTCTAGTATTTGCTTTTTTTCAAACGATAAAGGGGTAGCAATACCTCTAGTATTTGCTTTTTTCAAACGATAAAGGGGTGGCAATACCTCTAGTATTTGCTTTTTTTCAAACGATAAAGGGGTGGCAATACCTCTAGTATTTGCTTTTTTTCAAACGATAAAGGGGTGGCAATACCTCTAGTATTTGCTTTTTATACTTTTTCTCTCGTCGTTTCCACAGTTATTTCCACTATTAACCTATGTTTATTTTTAACACATTTCGACATATTACTTTACCGGATACATTTCATGATAAGATATACGAATGAAGGTAATTAGTTGCATACCAAAGTTAACCCTTGTCAAGGTAATGATGAGTCAGTCAGTCTGGACTAATTTTGTGTATTAGACGAGTACAACAAGTTATTAATGATTTGCTTGTTTCCATGATTTAATGTCGAAAGTTAGCTTGTTGTTGAGATACTGACGATCGACAGTCAGTCTGGACTAATTTTGTGTATTAGACGAGTACAACAAGTTATTAATGATTTGAACTTTCGACATTAGATCCTGGAAACAAGGAGCTCGTTGTTGAGATACTGATGACTGTCAGTCAGTCTGGGCAAACCACCATTAAAAACTTGTTCTACTCGTCTAATCCACAAAATTAAACTTTCGACATTAGATCCTGGAAACAAGGCTCAAACTGACTGACGGTCGTCAATATCTCAACAACGAGCTTTAATTTTAATTTGTTTTTAGGTCTAATAACAAGAGCTATTTCTTTTGGACCAGTTGGACATCTCAGGCCACTGACCACTGTTACTCTTTTATTCTGATTTTATGCCGAAGGTTGTTTTTTGATAGTCTTGCGTTAATTCAAAGCGATGATTTCTCAGAGACGTTGAAGCGTGGTTAGTCTGTTTGTTTGTTTGTTTTTAATTATGCACAAAGCTACACAAGGGCTATCTGTGCTCTGCCCACCACGGGTATCGAAACCCGGATTCTAGCGTTGTAAGTCCGCAGACATACCGCTGTACCACTGGGGGGCGTGGTTAGTCACCTTAAAATGATATTCACAAATAACGAGCGTATTTATCGGATACTCGACAAACATATGTACCTTGAGTTAGTAACGTGTGCTGGCTTTTAAAGGTTTCCACAAAGACCTTTCGCAATTAAGTGTAATATTCGGATTTTTGATATGAAAATGTTTTGACCGAAAGTCCGCTCACAAAGCAGGGTGATTACGCTGTATGGGGGGGGGGTATGTAAATAGTGGTGTTAAACGATTACTACTTCTCCATTTCGGTTCGATATTTGTAAATAATCCTGATTTTGATTATCGATTATTGTACTTATATCATTTTTGCAAAAAAGAAAAAAACGTGGGAAAAAACGCGTTTTCTTATTAAACATGTTTTTCTTAATAATAAACAACTAATAATAGAATATAACTACGAGGAGTCCAATAAAGTATAAAATAACCGGTTATAACTTATATTTTTTAGTGAAGCAGTTTCTCATGGAGGAGGAGGAATAGTAACTAACAAATTTTTCCTGTTCCAGACTCTCTCTCCGAGATTTGGTTTGTTAATAAATAAGGAATGGTAATTTGTTATTTTGTTTTGTTGT
>NW_013668024.1:180451-184065 GCF_000517525.1 Limulus polyphemus | reverse complement strand
TTTGTTAATAAATAAGGAATGGTAGTTTGTTATTTTGTTTTGTTGTCTCCTTTAAATACCCATCCAGTGGCACAGCGCTATGTCTGCGGACTTACAACACTAGAATCCGGGTTTCGATACCCGTGGGGACAGAGCACAGATAGACCATTGTGTTGCTTTGTGCTTAATTACAAACAAACAAACGATCGTCCATATCTGATCAGTGACCAATAACCAACCAATAGTGACATATCTCAGTCGCCCCCTCCGAGGGTCAGCGGTATGTCTGCGTACTTACAACGCTAGAATCCGAATTTCGATACCCGTGGTGGACAGAGCACAGATAGACCATTGTGTTGCTTTGTGCTTAATTACAAACAAACAAACGATCGTCCATATCTGATCAGTGACCAATAACCAACCAATAGTGACATATCTCAGTCGCCCCCTCCGAGGGTCAGCGGTATGTCTGCGTACTTACAACGCTAGAATCCGAATTTCGATACCCGTGGTGGACAGAGCACAGATAGACCATTGTGCAGCTATGTGCTTAATTACAAATAAACAAACCTTTAAATAAGCATTATAAATAAGAAACTGTGTGTTTTCGTTTGTGTATTACTCACCTTGTATAACTGACGGACAAGTTGTTTCATGTTTGTTTGGTTGGTTTTACTAAAATTGGATGCAGTGGTGCGCTTGTGAAAGTTTTCTCACGTTGTTTCTACTTAACACAATACTCATCAAGCCGTTTGAAATGCATTCCGGGAGCTGTGTTTCGAGCAGGAGAGCGTATCTCTCCCCACTTCCCTCAGAACTATAGATCCCAAGAGTGCAAGCACATACAATTCGTGCCCATGAAAACAGTTAATCCGACTAACTAATGTTGCCTAGTGTTAACATAACCGAAAAAGGAATACCACTCGAAAGTTCACAAACCTAATGTATTTACTTAACATTTCTTATTTTTTAGTGCACAGTGCAACATCGAGAAGAAAAAGAACGTTTGTTCCTCTAAGCTCTGTAGATGCGGGATAAGATAATGATGAGAGAGCAGTGGCTGTAAGAGTTTATTTGTGAGTGAAATACAGGTATGAAATAATCATCTAAGTTCGATCAATGTTTATATTGACCATCTGGAAGATCCACTCATTCTGAATCTCGTGTGTTCACGTGCACCATCGTGGCATTATGTTTCGTTACTCAGTCGAGCAAGACGTGGTGTGGAAGTTGACGTTCCCATCACTTTACATCCGAGGGATCAAGGTTCACATCCCGTTGCTGTTGGAACGCACTTACCATTTAGGGGCATGGATGCGTTATAAGAGCGATGGTCAAATCTCACTATTCAATCACACAAGAGTAGTCCAAGAGTTGGCGGTGGATACTGTTGACTAGCTGCCTTAACTTTAATAAGTCAGTTGAAGTTTAGGGACGGCTATGCGTAGCTAGCTCTTGAGTAGCTTTCGTGAAAATTCTAAGAAACAGTTATTAAATCTGTAACAGCACGCCATTTTCTTGACACACGTGCTTGCAATCTTAACTTTTGATTGGTCTCCAACTTTAAATTATATATAAACTGTTGAAACGTAAATGTTTAACTTGAAACTGATTGTTTAATACGTTAAAGCGCTCATGGCTAGTGATGAACCCAAGCCTGATACCTTGAGTATTCATAGCCAGACTTGGAGACAATATATGCGCTTATCTGCCCTAAGGATATTATTTTATAATTTTGTAGGAAAACATAAAAAAATTAGAGTTTTCTTTACAATAATTAGAACTTAGATTTGTCAACCCTTTCATTCATTAATAATAACTCACCAATTCAAGCGTTATGAAATATTTGGTGTTATAAAAGAATCGATTGGGGATTCATTGAGGATTAAGAGTTATTGGATAATGGTGCAAGTTCTTCGATAGCCTCAAGCGTAAAAGTAGTGTTTATGTGTTTGTTTATAATTGTAAACCTGTATTGTTTTCTAAATTACCGCGTCGGCATTAAGTACCATAAAAGATAAGTCTTCTTGTGGCTATATTATTCTCCTATCATAAAACAGACATGAGTCTATTTTTTCTTCTTCTCGTTATTTGAATGATATACATTTGTCTTTTATGTCTATTTTGATTCTGTATTGTGTCGTTACCGCCATAATGTATGAGATAAGCGTGGTTAATAGTGAACATACTTGTTATACATCCTGTATGAGATTGATAAGAATTAAAGATTATATTCAAATAAAGCAAGACGAAATACAATGCTTCACGCTCGAAAGTTTGCTAAAATTATTAACATAAATCCAAAGGTTTTCATTTGAACTAAGGTTCCAATAGACTTTATAAGAACGACTTACGTATGCTAATATAGTGGCTTGTCACCTTAGATGCGAGCCAAAGCACCACAGGCGACATGATTAGCACCTATTTATTTGGTTAAAGACAATTTCGTGACCATTGTATAGTTTAATACCACGAAAACAGACTATAGGAGTGTTTTACAATTTCTATCATGAAAGGATATTCTCATAGCAAAATTAAATGATGTGGAGGGAATCTACAGTATTTTCTATGGAAGCAATAAACTCTACAGCAGGAACATTAAAACAGTGACAGTCCTGAATTCCAAATCACTCCTCTGAAAAGCACTCAGTCACAAAGTGAAGATTGAGGTTATGAAAGAGAATCTTCTGACCCTCAAACCCGTCATGATGAAGCTGGGCATGTTTTCTAGTGCCATCGACACGATGACACCCAAAAACAAGCATTTGAAGATTCTTAAAAGCTCACATGCTTACAGGCATACTTGGAAATCAACGACTGTTTTCATGAGAAATTTGATAGGAAAAACCTGGAATCACAGTAATCCTGTTCGCCCACATTCCCGTCAAGTCTCTCAGTTCAGCTCCAGCTCACTTTCGTGCTCCTGGTCTGCTTGAAAATAGAAGTTCACATTCACGTACAGTGAATGGTATGTGAAAAGTTTATCAAGATGTGTGGTCTATGGATAACCTCGCCTTTCTTGGTATCAGCTTAGAAAGGTTTACTACAATAGAAACTGCGATGTCGAGCCACAGTATGCTATCACGAGCACGATCGACGATAAAGGAAGTAGCTGGAAGGTCAGCACGGGATCTGCAACATCGTTCTCATAAAGTACAATTAACCCTCATTATACACAATTTAATGGATTTATGACCAGTCATTCAATGTTAAGGAATGGGAAGTAAAAAGGGCAGTTATTATGAACAATTATAAAAATTAAACCGTTACTGGCATGGGTTATGGCCATAATCGCATGTTATTGTGCGGAACAGACTTGTGTCGCAGCCAGTTATAAACACGCACTTGAAATATTAATAATTGTTAACTGAACTGATATAGACTTGTTATTGTACACATTTTTTTTCAGAATTACATCTTATTTGTTTGCTAACTTCGACGGTAATTTAATTTAAAATTCATGCATGTCTGTGCGTCTAATTGTCACGCGGTCGTCATCGGTATGATAATTACGGATAAAACAATAACATGTTTTTAAAATATTTTTCGTTTTCAAAAAACGCTACGTTTCGCTAAGTTTACCTAGCATCGTCAGGTATATAATGGCTGGAGACGGCTTAAATGGGTAATGAAGA
>NW_013668024.1:169543-180430 GCF_000517525.1 Limulus polyphemus | reverse complement strand
AATGTACATTTGCTGTCATGTTAAACTTATATTAAAGTTTTTCTTCATTACCCATTTAAGCCGTCTCCAGCCATTATTAGTCTCAAAGTGGGTTCCTCGTCATCGAATTTGAAATCGTCAGGTATGATACTATAAGACACTTACTTCCACGATACATTCCAGGCACCTGATACAGGCCACATTCGGCACGACTGTTTGAGACATTTACTCTCACGACACATTCTAATGATGTGATACATACAGTGCGCACTCGGCATAATATTTTGAGACATTTACTCTCCCGACACATTCTAATGATGTGATACATACAGTGCACACTCGGCATAATATTTTGAGACATTTACTCTCCCGACACATTCTAATGATGTGATACATACAGTGCACACTCGGCATAATATTTTGAGACATTTACTCTCCCGACACATTCTAATGATGTGATACATACAGTGCACACTCGGCATAATATTTTGAGACATTTACTCTCACGACACATCATGTAATAAAGTGTACATTTGGATGATAGTTGAGACACTTACTTCTACGACATATTCTAAGCCTAAATCGTTGCTGAAGTGTAATTTGGTCAAACAAGGATGGTTTGATAGTTCGACTGCGAGTTTATAGTTTGTACAAAAAAAACAAACAATAACAACAAACAAACAACAGTTAAATTATACTTTTAGACAACATCGTTTTTTTTGCCAGACATGAGCGACTAGGTTGAAAAATTACATATAGATGAGTATTATTAGAGAACGCACGTGACACTTGAATGTTTGGGATATAATTTGGAAGGAATTAGAGTTTAAAGGCGAACCACCAAACCCAAATAGGCGATTCACACTTGTACTCTTTTCACGTATTGCCATTCAAGTTCCAGCAAAGGACTAGTTCCACTATTCACTCCCACTCCCTGGAGGTTTAAATTACATCCGTAAGTCAGTTTTCTTTGTCAGAAATTGTGCTTGAAAGGCAAACTTCTGGGGGGGGGGGGAAGAAAACTAACAATAGAACAAAAACAACGCCATGATACCAGGGTGGTAATGGTTAGTAGTCTCTTATCATCTTTATACATAAGATAATATAATTTTACACTTCTTACCTCAGTGCCGGTTCTAATCTCACCTGTCGAAGTTTAGAACAAGGTGTAAATAAAAATATGTAGCCATGTTCTACTTATTCATTTAATATAGCAAAGTGAAACTCTTAAATTCAGTAGCTGGCGTTGAGAAATAATAAGAAAATAAAGCATCTGACTGTTAGTTATCAAGATATATTAATTTGTTGTTTTAAGGTTTCTGTTTGAGTCACTCCTAAGTAGATTAGCGGTACGTTTGAGTGCTTATAATGATACAATTCGAGGTTTGATCCCTTAACAGAAATTATTTAACACAGTTGTTATTTTTAGTTACGATAGCAGATATTATTAACATAGCTGTTGGTTTTACCTACAATAATAGGGATTACTTGGTAGAGTAGTTAGGTTTAGCGACAATAACAGGAATTACTTAGTAGAGTGGTTAGGTTTAGCTACAATAACAGGGATTACTCAGTAGAGTGGTTGGGTTTAGCTACAATAACAGAGATTACTTAGTAGAGTGGTTAGGTTTACCTACAATAATAGGGATTACTTGGTAGAGTAGTTAGGTTTAGCTACAATAACAGGAATTACTTAGTAGTGTGGTTAGGTTTAGCTACAATAACAGGGATTACTTAGTAGAGTAGTTAGGTTTAGCTACAATAACAGGGATTACTTAGTAGAGTGGTTAGGTTTAGCTACAATAACAGGGATTACTTAGTAGAGTGGTTAGGTTTAGCTACAATAACAGGGATTACTTAGTAGATTGGTTAGGTTTAGCTATAGTATTGCAGGGATGTGTGGAAAACCTGTCCTTACAATGCATTTTTGTTTACAGGGGCTTGAATAATCTATCCTAACAATGCAGTATTGTTTTCAGGGACTTGAAGAATCTATCCTAACAATGCAGTATTGTTTTCAGGGACTTGAATACTCTATCCTAACAATGCAGTATTGTTTTCAGGGAACTGAAGAATCTATCCTAACAATGCAGTATTGTTTTCAGGGAACTGAAGAATAATTTTGATATGTTTTTTTCTTCAGTCACTATCTCTTAAGAAGTAAATGTTTTAATATTTGTATATCCAAATTCGATGACGAGTAACCCACTTTGAGACTAATAATGGTTGGAGACGGCTTGAATGGGTAATGAAGAAAACTTTAATATAAGTTTAACATGACAGCAAATGTGCAACGTTTCGACAAGGTTTTGTCATCATCCGGTTTCAAACTTGGCAGTTTGCCGAAGGAATTGACGCAATAATTATTTCAAACTTGGCAATTTGCCGAAGGATTTGACGTAATAATTATTTCAAACTTGGCAGTTTGTCGAAGGATTTGACGTAATAATTAAACTTTAGTTTCAAATGAGTTAAACTGTTTTTTGGTTTTCCTTTTTGAAAATATTCGTTGTTCTTGTAGTCAAGGTTACATCTAATCTGTAACTTATAAAAAGTTCTCCAGGGATTAAATAAAACTCTCAAACAATTTACATTTTACACATTAAAAAAATTGAAAGAAGTTTTACAAGCTGGCGGTCTAAATGAATTGGTACAAGTGTTCTTTGTGACAGCACATTTTGTCTAAAGTCGACATAGTAATAAATAATCAAAACACATTATGTGCTTACTGTGTTTTTCATCACACACAAGTACAAAGAAAAAATTAATGCTGTTGAAACCAGACAGAACCCATTAATCACTGTACCTTGGCAAATAAAAATACCCGTTTCTTTCTCCTGGCCGTGGAATTTATTCATGAAATGTAAAGCATTAATGGACTACAATAGAGGCTTTATTAATGCACACAAGAATAGCTGGTCTTATCATTTATTTATTTTCAGTTTATAGTTTTGTGATACCCATCTGTGCGTTGGGTGGTTGTTTTATGCTGAACTCGACAAATATGGATGAAACGTAGAATACATCTTTCCTTGTTTTCACGTTTGAAAATAAATTTTCGTTGCTGTAAAAGCGATCATTGTTTATAAACGCTACAACATCTGCAAATTGAACAATTAATATAACAATTGTCAACACATGAGCTCTGCATTTAGCCGCATCAGTCACGTCAAGTTGTCCCTGCTGGCGGAGAAACGAACGTAAAGCTTAAACACTTAGTTATATGAAAACTGTGATAACTTGAAATTAAACTTTGTCCAAACTCGCATATAAACTTTATTAAAACAATATATGAAACCACGGAAGTGTCTTCGATCGATCGCGATTCAGGACGTTTGTTTGTTCGACTATTCGCATACAGATAACGAGGGCTAGTTGTGCTAGCCCTCCCTAAGTTTGAACTGATAGATTAAACTCACTAGAGGGAATGCAAATAGTCAAAAGTTCCCATGGCTAAATCTTGTGTTGTTCGTCCTTCGAAGTTCGAAGAAGACCACGACATCATTTGGTCTATCTATGGATACGGAGATGGCTCAGGAGTCCTAAATCTTGTACTATCCTAATCGAACAGTGTGATTTGATCGTCACTCTTATAACACACCAACAACCCCCAAAATGCGTAGCACGATTCTTCGACAAACGGACGCGAACCATGGACCCTCGAAGGCACAGTCAGGGAAGCTAATCACTAGGCCACGCCCGGTCCAAATTAGGTCGTCAAATATTCCTTTGTTTTCATGATAACATCTCTGTATAGTTCAGTATACATTGAATGTTTCAACTAGAAACTCACGAAACATATCTGCCCCTCCCTCTTAAATGGTAAGAAATGATTGTCGGTTATAGAGATGTAAAGTTGGAATTTTTTATAAACTCTCCCAGTTCAAACTGACGTTACCGTCTGATAAACCGTACAGGACAAAGGGTGATGTTGTGTACTTCAGCTTCAACTGATTTTGTTATTAAGTTTCATAAATGAAATCAGTAATGCTTAAGTGGTTAGTGTGCTGGGCTGCGGATCGAAGGGTTAAGAGTTTGAGGCCTCTCGCGCTGCTATACGATCCCAAATTTCAGCTGTTCTGAGCGCGTTATAAAAGTGACAGTTCAATCCCTCGATTCGATTAAGAGTAGTCATGTAAGCGACGGGTGCTTCCCCTTGGTCGACAGTTCAAAATTAGGGGCGCTATGCCTAAATCTGACCTTATCGTTTAGCTCATGTATCACTTTAGACAGTGAATTCCAAGTTTATTCAGCACAAAGCCCTTCCAGAGCCATACCGCATTCTGACTGAAGCTCCCTATACACCATGAATCTATGGAACAAAGCCCTTCCAGAGCCATACCGCATTCTGACTGAAGCTCCCTATACACCATGAATCTATAGAACAAAGCCCTTCCAGAGCCATACCGCATTCTGACTGAAGCTCCCTATACACCATGAATCTATAGAACAAAGCCCTTCTAGAGCCATACCACATTCTGACTGAAGCTCTCTCTCTATACACCATGAATCTATAGAACAAAGCCCTTCTAGAGCCATACCACATTCTGACTGAAGCTCTCTCTCTATACACCATGAATTTATAGATACATTGTACCTTAACAGTACTGTGTATTTGTGTATTTCTTACTATCTCCGATTATTTCCTGCGTCCTCCAGTTTGGGGATCCCTAGGAGGCGTAAGGTGTCCTTCAAGTTTCAAATATCATCTCATGAACCGTATAAGTGTTTATAGGTTAGCTGTACACTAATTACCACATAGCCTGCTTGTACAATAATGTCTATAGGTTAGCTGTACACTAATTACCACATAGCCTGCTTGTACAAGAATGTCTATAGGTTAGCTGTACACTAATTACCACATAGCCTGCTTGTACAAGAATGTCTATAGGTTAGCTGTACACTAATTACCACATAGCCTGCTTGTGCAAGAATGTCTATAGGTTAGCTGTACACTAATTATAGAATGTCTATAGGTTAGACATAGACACTAATTACCACATAGCCTGCTTGTACAAGAATGTCTATAGGTTAGCTGTACACTAATTACCACATAGCCTACTTGTACAAGAATGTCTATAGGTTAGCTTTTCTGTTTGGACCAAACGTTTGATATCCATAAATCTTTTTCGTCGAAATGTGCTTATCCATCACTACGATTTGGCCGAGAATGGGTTTATAGGATTTTGCGCTGGTAGAATACCCCAGTTTGAATGTAAATCACCATAAACAAAACATGATTTACATTAATGTTATCACAAACAAAAATGGTGCTTAACATACACATTAAATCATTTTGTATTTTTTGTTATTTTTTCTACCTAGAGCTGTCAGTCAAACTTTACCGTAAATAAAAGTAATGTAATGATACTGTTCTCGACTCGCAATCCGAGGGTCGCGGGTTCAAATCCCTGTCACACCAAACATGCTCGCCCTTTCAGGTCACATTATAACGCCGCCACGGGTAGTCCAAGAGTTGGCGGTGGGTGGTGATGACTAGCTGCCTTCCCTCTAGTCTTACACTGCTAAATTAGGGACGGCTAGCGCAGATAGCTTTCGTGTAGCTTTGCGCGAAATTCAAAACAAACAAACAACAAATGTTCGTGTGTATGTCCTAGACTTCTGCAGTTCGAAATTTCTAGGAATTTGTAATGGCTCCCTAGAAATAGAACGAACTGTGTGAAAACAAACCTACTTGTCCAACAGGCAGAGTATAACGGTAAAACTCGTTGTCCCGGGCGTCGGTTTTGGTTTGATTTGATTTGAATTTCGCGCAAAATTACACGAGGGTTATCTGCGCTAGTCGTCCCTAATTTAGCGCTGTAAGACTAGAGGGAAGGCAGCTAGTCATCACCACCCACCGCTAACTCTTCCACCAACGAATAGTGGGATTGACCGTCACATTATAACGCCCCCACGGCCAAAAGAGCGAGCACGTTTGGTGGGAAGAGGATTCGAATCTGCGTCCCTCAGATTGCGAGTCAAGCGCCCGGACGATATCAATCCACACTCCTGATATAATTGATGTTACACAAGTGGAACTCATATAAAGGCATGTTTGCAGCGAAACATGATCATAATGTTTGATGTTTTTACTGGACTATGGTGTACATAAAATAGGGTGCTTACAACAAGTTAAAATCAATCGCATACACCCAGTAAACCTTTCGATCTATACAAAAACTGTCAGTCTACCAAGTTCCTGTATCGTGTTTGGAGGCTTTCTCTTTTATTTAGATCTATTGCCATAGTAACCTTCAGCATATATGGCACGTGGATAACATATCGTGTCCGTTAAAGTGTTCCAACTATTTTCCATAGTAACCTTCAGCATGTATGGCACGTGGATAACATATCATGTCCGTTAAAGTGTTCCAACTATTTTCCATAGTAACCTTCAGCATGTATGGCACGTGGATAACATATCATGTCCGTTAAAGTGTTCCAACTATTTTCCATGATTTTCAATTGATGTATTGAGAAGATGACTTTATCCATTTGGTACAGTTATATATATTCGTTTCGATTATAGTAGATTACAGTGTAAAGTATGAATGGGATCATCTGTGGGGATCTGCTGTTATACGGCATTGAGACTATATATATGTAGTGAAAGGTAAAGGGTAAGAGGGGTTGATTTAGTTTACCGCTCCCCTTGATGTCTGTGATAAGAGGGTTTCATTAACTAATACCGCAGAAACAATAAGTTCTAACAACTTACGGTAAACTAGAAAAGCACTCAGACAGTGCAACCCAGTGTGTTTGACTTTTACAGTAACCAACCTAAAATATACACCAAACAATTCAAAAATAGAGGTCTAACATTCTCTTTCTATCTCAGTTTGTCATCGATATATCAAAAGTGGTTGACTTTTAGTGTGACCTTGACCTTTGACTTACATTCACTGAAATATAATCGACTGGTCTTGGGGAAATTCAACTTTTGTACCAAATTTGATCAAAATCAGATAAAACTTTTCGACTTATACTGTTATCACACATACACAGCGAAGGTGTAGGAGGCAACTTTAAAAATTTGGTGTGTGTTGGGGAGGGGAGGCGGCGGCGAAGGTTTATTTAGACAGAGCGAGGCGAGGAAATGTCCGCCACAGACGCACCCATAACAGCCGGGGTCCAAGGCTTGCCTTAGGATCCTTGAAGTTCTTTGGTTCTGGATTAAATTTTATGCACTCTCTTGTATTTTCTGAGAGTAATTTTTTTCTAATTTTGATGCCTTTTTATAGGAACTGATTGAAAAGTGGGGAGCCTAGGCCCCCCGCTTCCTACGTTACTGCACAGAGGAGTGAAAACTATACTCTCCCCTACCGTGGATAAAAAATATATTTTTCGAGTATTTGTTTGTTTGTTTTTGAATTTCGCGCAAAGCTGCACTAGGGCTATCTGCGCTAGCCGTCCCTAATTTAGCAGTGTAAGACTAGAGGGAAGACAGCTAGTCATCACCACCCACCGCCAACTCTTGGGCTACTCTTTTACCAACGAATAGTGGGATTGACCGTCACATTATAACGCCCCCACGGCTGGAAGGGCGAGCATGTTTGGTGTGACGGGGATTCGAACCCGCGACCCTCAGATTGCGAGTCGAGTGCCCTAACCACCTGGCCATACCGGGCCATTTTTCGAGTAAGTAAATCTGTTTGACGCAGATTTTTAGTTTGATCCACGTGCCTTTTGCACATTTCAATACGAAATATTGCGACTAGTTAGTTTCAGTTCGACTTAGCACTTTTTCTCCAGTCCGTGAGTTACGGGTTGTAATCAGAAGACCAGCATTTGATAAAGTTGGTTAACAAATTCCATATCATTAGGTGGGCATGGCCAGGTAGTTAGGACACTCGACTCGCCATCTGATGATCGTGGGTTCGAAGCCCCGTCCCACCAAGCATGCTCGCTCTTTCACCCGTGGGGACGTTGACGGTCAATCCCACTATTCGTTGGTAAAATAGTAGCCTAAGAGTTGGCGGTGGGTGGTGTTGACCAGCTGCCTTCCCTCTAGTCCCACTGCTGCTAAATTAGGGACGACTAGCTAAACATTTTCTGTCAAATTACTATATTTATTGCAACGATACTTATAATGCGATTATATGACCTAACATTAGACTGTTTGAGAACTCTGAAAAGTTTTTAAAAATATTTCGTTGAACAAAATGTTTACTAAAATATATCTATTCTTTGCATCCGTTGAAATTAAATACGCGCGCATGCGCATTTAGATAGTAATGTGTGCGCGCATTTTCAGGACAGACAAACACTAAGTATTATTATTATTATTTCATAGGTTTGTTTGTTTGTAATTAAGCACAAAGCTACACAAGGGCTATCTGCGCTAGCCATCAGTAATTTAGCAATAATAGACTAGAGAGAAGACAGCTGATTAGGAGCGCCTGTCCAGTGAAAAGTGGGTTTACTCAGGACACACCATTCTTTCTGCCTCCTAATCCTCCTGACATTTATGAAATTTTAATACTTCAAATTCCAAATCCAAGTTTATTATCAGAGTGTATCGCGAATTTAACAAATAATTAATCCCGAGCGGGACGAAGGGGGATAATCAAATTCCTGAACACCCCAGTTTAGGAAAGCATCTTTCTTTTAAAAACATAAATCCCTGTGGGAGAAATCTTGGTGTAAATTTCGTTAAAACGTGGACATCAAAGAAGGTTTAGAATGTTATTTAGATTTTACATCTAAATTTAACACACCAGTTTTTTTTTTCTTGTCTTGCAGTGGTAAAACTCATGATACACTGAATTATTCAATGATTTAACCACGTGATTATAAATTGATTTTATGCGCGGGTACAGGAATCTCTATATAAGTTTTGGTTTTCTTTCTTATATCTCATTTTATTATTCACATCCGCACTAACAGTATAAGTTAGGTTTTATCTGCTTTTTCCTTATAAATTAGTCAGTATTTCTGCTTATATGCGAAATATATTATGCATTACTCTGATACAAATATTTTAAAAAATAATTTACCTTTTCCACACTTATTGATCGTATTTTCCAACTACTACATACTTGCTTGTTGTTATCTACTTAAAAGTTAGTAGCTTATTTATTCGGAGATCTTCAGTCACTGAAGAATTTTTGGGTTTACTATCCTGAAATTACGTAAACGTAAGTCGGTTCCGAAGGTTTAGTTCTCTTGTTACTTGGGTTGAGTGTGGCCCAGTGGTCAGTGTGACGGTTTGTGGGTTTGCTGTTCCATTTAGTTCCGCACTTTGAGGCTGTAGGTGCGTTATAAGGATGACTGTCAAATTCCGTTATTCGGTCAGACAAGAGTAGCCCAAGAGGTACTTTGAGGCTGTGAGTGCGTTATAAGGATGACTGTTAAATTCCGTTATTCGGTCAGACAAGAGTAGCCCAAGAGGTGGCGGGGTGTGCTGTGGACTAATTGCCTTCTCCCTAGTCTATCAGTTCAAGGTTAGGGACGGATAATGCAGATGACTCTTGTGGAGCTTTGCGCGAATATATAAAACAAACAAGAGTTCTTACTCTTTGTAAACGTACGACGTAGGGAAAAGTATTATTTTTAAACTCTCACCATTGCTGAAATAAAAACAAAAATAATAGATAATAAAGAATAAATTTCTACTGTCCGCTAATTGAACTTTCAGAAATAAACAAGAAGCTGGTTTTTGAGACATTTCCGGCAGATTAAAATGTACAGGAGTTTCTGAGTTTTTTCAAATCAAAGAATGAAATTTCCACAAATTTAGAATTGAGACATTGTTTAGAAAATTCGACTTCAAAAATAGAAACAAATATAACATTTTCGCATATGGTTAACTTATCACAATTTGAAGCCCATCATGAAAGGAATACGGAAACATCAGATTTCACGAACTTGCGTGAAACACTAAGGAGTTATAAAGATGGAAACATTTGTTTTGCTATATTTTTATTTAACCTGATTCCACGCAAGTGGATTCGGACTTTGTGCAGAACAATATCTTATGTAATGATAACGGTAAGAACTGAACAACTAAAAACAATTATCTACATGTCTTTTTTGTTGTTGTTAAAAATGATGAGCTCGTTAATGTGAGACTTAAGCGATGATTTCACTTACATGAATAAAACTAATGGAATGGAATTAAATCACTAAGCCTATTAAATCGACTCACATAAAGAATATATTTAATTATAAACGTATTTTTAAGAATCTGTTTATTATTTAGATACTTCATAATAAAGAATTAATACATCATATTTCAGCGTAAAGTGGAGCTTTTGGCATTTTAATATATAATGAATGTAAATGAATATTATTTATTCCAAAGATATATTTATAGTTTCCTTATTTCGATGTAGAATAGCTACTCTTGTTTCTTTGGAAGCTATTGAATTTCCAATACAGTTTTCCAGTTTGTCCTTGTTCGGGGTTACTGATGATGAGTGGAATACCGACTTGCTGACAAGTGGTGAATCGAATGATAGATTGAGTTTCGTATTTATTTTTTGGTATCCGAAACCCCATTATTGTCGTTTTGACAGTTGCTATGAATAAATCATGGTTATGACAAAACTTAGAAGATGTATGACATTCAGAAAATGCACATTAATTAGCTGCCTAAAGTGGGCTGGGATTAAATGTTAAAAAAACTAACTAACTGACATTTTTTACGAGATAAACGTAGCCATCAAGTAAGTCACCCAGAAATAATAGTCTCTTGGTTGTATAATATTTCATTAGTGAGAACATGTTCATTTATTTATCGTTTCAGGCTGTACTGTACGCACACGCTCTTAGATAAACTTTAGTAAATAATACGAGGTTGAGTATTAAAGTAAAACACTTTGGAAAAAAATTTTAATGTAAAACACTTTGGAAAAAATAAATGTTTAATAGTAAAACACTTTTGAAAAAATAAATGTTTAATGT
>NW_013668024.1:164744-168483 GCF_000517525.1 Limulus polyphemus | reverse complement strand
TAAAACACTTTGGAAAAATAAACGTTTAAAGTAAAAATTAAACGTTTATTTTTTCCAAAGTGAGTAAAACACTTTGGAAAAAATAAACGTTTATAATAAAACACTTTGGAAAAATAAGCGTCTAATGTAAAATACTTTGGAAAATAAACATTTTTCGATAATGTAAGATCTTTTAAAGAATTTGTTATAAAATTTAATTTTTTCCCCCTTCCGAAAGAATATGTCGGTTTAGGATTTTCAGAGTAATACATTTAACGCTAGAAACCTGTTGTGCAGTGTTGTGTTTAACAACAACAACAACAAAAAAATAAACAAGAGTAATATCTCCTACGTACCACGATAGGACAACACGTGTAGAGTAAAAAAACGTTGGTAAATCATATTAAAAAAACTGACATGTGGGCTTGTTTCAGTATAGGTAAAAAGCGTAAGGGCTATATGTTTTTTGAAGCAAATGTGTCTGCATATAACGATTTTAAGTTTGAAAACACAAACTTAGGACAACTGACAACGAAACGGTTACGAAGCTACTATCGAAGACAAAAGAAGAGCTTAAAGAAGAAAATGAATTTGTCTGACTGAGATTGCGTTTATTAGTTAGTAATGGTATATACTTAAAGAGATGCCAGGCCGAACTCGTTGTTAATGTCTCACGTACGCAACGTAAAACATAAGAATATTGAATAACCATATATATATATATTATTTTTCTATGTTCATTATTAACGAAATACTTAGTCTTATAGATTTTGATAAATCTGTCTATATGATTTGATATAAATCCAAGAACACTGAATAACCACATATAAATATTGATCTTCTATGTTCATTATTAACGAAATACTTAGTCTTATAGATTTTGATAAATCTGTCTATATGATTTGATATAAATCCAAGAACACTGAATAACCATATATAAATATTGATCTTCTATGTTCATTATTAACGAAATACTTAGTCTTATAGATTTTGATAAATCTGTCTATATGATTTGATATAAACCCAAGAACACTGAATAACCATATATAAATATTGGTTTTCTATGTTCATTATTAACGAAATACTTAGTCTTATAGATTTTGGTAAACCAGTCTACATGATTTGATATAAAGCTAAGAACAATGAATAACCATATATAAATATTGGTTTTCTATGTTCAATATTGCAACAGAATAACTTAAAGAAAAATACTCATATCAAATGGTATTTTGCACAGGAGAGAAGAACCCGAAATCTAATTTCTACCATCTGTTAATCTAAGTAGTTTTTTCAACTCGTCTTTTGAGCTGAAACTAAGAAGAAACTATTGTTGTACTGATTTAACAAACCTCTTGTGTTAGGAAAGAGAATCTCTATAAATATTAAACTAATTTTATACAGGAAACTCTATTTTCTCTGTTCCTAACAGAATCAATTTATGTGTTAATTTTTTCCCATTGTTTCAAGTATTGTTCTCACACACCCCGGTAGCTCAGCGATAAGTATGAGGGTTTGTAACACTAATAATCGGATTTCGATAACCGCCGCTGTGGTCACAGTGCAGATAGCCCACAGTGTAGCTTTGCGCTTAACAACAAGCAAACGTTTTCACCACTTTATTATACAAACACAATATACGTTATTGGTTTTGGTTTTGGTCGCCTTTGAAAATTCCAACTAAAGGGTTAAAGTTTAACCAAAATCAATCCCTTTTTATAATTATCAGAAAACAGCTGCATAATCCAAATTACAACGCCACCTAGGGTCAGATATATGACATTGAAACATTTCTACGAACTTTCACAACTGTTAAGGTATTTCCATGATGAAAGTACTGTTTCAAACGGGTTTTGTAGCGTGGGTCGTGTACAACAATTAGCATTAAAAATCTTATCTACGTAACGTTTTTATTTTTCATTTTATGTTTTACTAATACGAAGAAATACATCAAACGTTTGCCGTTGAAGGTTAAAGACTCACATTGATTATAATATCACCTGGTGGTGATATTTTAATTAAAAATTAAGCGAATATAAACTGGAAGTACTATGATAAATTCATATCTAAAACAAGTGTCTTTCGGAGTAGGACAATGTGCTTTCCTTACACCATATTTGTTTGAAGCGCCTCCTCAGGTGACTATAAATCATTAGAAAATCTTTAAAAAAAAAGAACAACAAAAAAAACAGAGACTTGTTGCTGCAATTTAAGTGTTTTTCTCGAGGCGAAATGTAATTTGTCAGTCGTTGAACTGGACAGATGTATCTTGTAAAAGATGGAATGCTCTCCGAGTTGAGCTTGATCTATCTGTCTTCTTTCCCCCCTCCAAGTTGACAAGTGTTGTAACTTAGGAAGATTTATATCCGAAACAGGATAGTTAGGCTTTTTAACGCATTAAGATATACACGTAAATTAGCTTGCTGATTCTTCCGAATAAATAAATAATATATTGTTAACATTTAATATCATAATTATGATTCGTCGTGACGAAAATAATTGTGTTGAAAAATGGCATTTCACCAACTTAATCCAGTTCATGCTGTAACAGTTGTTCTCAAGCATAATATATTGTTAACATTTAATATCATAATTATGATTCGTCGTGACGAAAATAATTGTGTTGGAAAATGACATTTCACCAACTTAAACCAGTTCACGCTGTAACAGTTGTTCTCAAGCACCAACTTAAACCAGTTCACGCTGTAACAGTTGTTCTCAAGCAATCTGTTACCATAAATAACTTTTCAATCAATACTATGTCTGTCGTATTACAGCCGGACTGAAAAACGCTGGTATTGGTCGAAGGGCCTCGTCAGCACTGGATATAGCAGATATAGTGTGGATGTTCAGTCAGACATTCTTGTTAATATGACAGTGAAGTACGAACACATTTATATATTGTCTTCACTATGTTACATAACATTAACAAGGATTCTCAAAATAAATTAAACTTATAATTCATATTGAATATGAATCTGTGATATCAGTATATTTTTAATCCCACAGTATCGTGACAAAAATATATTATAATACAATAATGATAAGCATAGTTTTTTACAATGTATGGGTTATTTCTCTTCTCTTCTCATTTCACTTTTTTTATTACTCCTTTCAAATTATATATGTTCATGCAGAAATAATATTGATTAGACTAGCAAGCAATTCTATGTGAATGTTTTCGCTGAGACAGTGGTTTTCTTTGGACGTGTAGACAAACGTCCTGAATCGCGATCGATCGAAGACACTTCCGTGGTTTAAAAATACTGTTTTAATAAATTTTATATGCGAGTTTGGACAAAATTTAATTTCAAATTATCACAGTTTTCATATAGCTAGGTATTTAGGCTTTACGTTCGTTTCTCCGCCACCAGGGACAACTTGACGTGACTGATGCGGCTTAATGCAGGGGCTCATGTTTTAACAGTTCTTATATTAATTGTTTAAATTGCGGGTAACTACCAACAGGGACAACTTGACGTGACTGATGCGGCTTAATGCAGGGCTCATGTTTTAACAGTTCTTATATTAATTGTTTAAATTGCGGGTAACTACCAACAGGGACAACTTGACGTGACTGATGCGGCTTAATGCAGGGGCTCATGTTTTAACAGTTCTTATATTAATTGTTTAAATTGCGGGTAACTATAGATGTGTGTGATTAAATAAAGCCTTTCTACTTTAAAACCAGGCGATAAACAATAAATAACCTTCAGTGCTTGTTTGTTTGTTTGTTTTTAATTATGCACAAAGCTACAGAAGG
>NW_013668024.1:154769-163744 GCF_000517525.1 Limulus polyphemus | reverse complement strand
ATGATAGACTAGAGAAAAGACAGCTGATTAACACCACCCACCGCCAACTATTGGGCTACTCTTTTACCAACAAATAGTGGGCTTTACCGCACATTATAACGCCCCAAGGCTGAAATGACGAACGTGTTTGAGGACGAGAATTCGAACCCGCGGCCAGCAGATTGAAAGTCGACCGTCCTATCAAGAGAGACAAGAAAAGTTTTGTTTTTGAAAAGGATCGGCGGTCTGACTCAAAATCTCTATTTCCACAATATGAACTACAATACATTTCTGAATTATTGACAATAACGATGACGTAGGCCACTCCTGTATTTTTTTTTATATTTATTTCTATTATTGCAAAACAGTCTGTCCACGACGTTTTTCCATAACTTTTGTTATATGTTGACAAGAGTAATCTATCAATAAGTGAGGGAAAGGAGTGGCAAGTTGTATAAGGACAACACTTGTAGTTAAACACAAAGCTACACTATGGGCTATCTGTTCTGTGCCCACTTAGACTTAAGTTGAGCTACTGGTGGGGGGGGGGCTATAGTTTTGTTCACAACATTGTTTCTACGTTAAATGTAATGCTGGCTTGTTTTAAAGAGGTTATAAGGGATACATATGATCATAAGAAAATACACAAAGTGGATTAGCAAAGATTATTATCTCGATGGATTAAATTGGCTGGTTTAAATTACGATATTTCTCGAAAGACTTACATTGTACTGTAAGGCAGATTATACAGAGTTCACAAAGTGGATTAGCAAAGATTATTATCTCGATGGATTAAATTGGCTGGTTGAAATTTACGATATTTCTCGAAAGACTTAAATTCTACTGTAAGGCAGATTATACAGAGTTCACAAAGTGGATTAGCAAAGATTATTATCTCGATGTATTAAATTGGCTGATTGAAATTACGATATTTCTCGAAAGACTTACATTCTACTGTAAGGCAGATTATACAGATTACATAAAGTGGATTAGCAAAGATTATTATCTCGATGGATTAAATTGGCTGGTTGAAATTTACCATATTTCTCGAAAGACTTACATTCTACTGTAAGGCAGATTATACAGAGTACACAAAGTGGATTAGCAAAGATTATTATCTCAATGGATTAAATTGGCTGGTTGAAATTACGATATTTCTCGGAAGACTTAAATTCTACTGTGAGGCAGATTATACAGATTACACAAAGTGGATTAGCAAAGATTATTATCTCGATGGATTAAATTGGCTGGTTGAAATTACGATATTTCTCGGAAGGCTTAAATTCTACTGTAAGGCAGATTATACAGATTTGTGAATTCTTCAAAGAAATTTCTTCGCAGCTGTCTATTTGTGTTTCATCTATAGTCTGTAAAGGTTCATGTAAATTACGTTCCGGAGAACAACGTGTGATGACCTCTGGTGGCCAATATTGAACAAATAATGGCGTCTAGAGATTATTCTGTATTCAAGCTACGTTCATCGTGTGAATGGCTCTGCTTGTGGTTGGCGTGTGCTGATGAAGAGTTGTGAATTTTCTGTGATATTTAGGTTAGTCTGGCAAACAAAAAAGTGACAAGATAAGCTCGGATTATTGTAAAATAGCACCTAATAAAAAAACTTTGGTGGAAGATTAATAAGATTGAAAGAAAACAGATCAATTTCTCCCACACACAAGTTCTTTTATACTGATTCAACTCATTGATAATTCTACCTTTATGTTTGTAATATTAATGAGAATGTGACAGGAGAAATAATTAATTTATTTAATTTCAGAAACTCCAGTTTTTTGGTTGAACACTAATGTTCGTAAAGTAAACGCTATAAAGACAAGACAATAAACATTGAAAGTTTACTCTTTTGTGGGTGTATTTTATTCAAACGGCACATTACAAAATCCAATTATGCAACGAGTAAATGATAGATGGACGTTTCACGTGCATCTAATTCACACTTTTTCGAGCGCTATATTATTATCAGCCTAAAGGTTATAAGAATGTTGATTACATATTTATCTTGTAGGGTAGACTGTTAGAAATTTAAAATCAGGTTTATCAAAATCTAAAACAGTTGGTCGAAAATCCTGAGAGAAAAATAAATTTAGTTAATGTTTTGAATATAGAACCTGGCGAAGTAAATAGGTACCAGATAAAAGTCTTCCAAGACACATGTATGGTTCTTGTACGAATGTTATCAGTATTTTTGTAAAACTTACTCAAGCAGTATTTATAATTATCGCAAGCCCACTCGCCACTTAGTCTTTGGTGTGAAGAACACGTCCACTGGACTAACAACTTGCTACTTGCTCGCACCACTATACAGTAGTGTGTTGTCTGTCAGTCAGTCAGTAGACACTAAAATGACGTCATATTAGGGATGCTTAATGTTGCAATCTGTACTGTCGTGACGTTAGTAAAACATGCGCATACCAGTAATCACGAGAAGAATTATGCGCTCTGTAAGCTTCAACACATGTGAACTTGAAAAGCAAGAAATAAAAATATTTGTTACTCTTAATTTTGGTTTATTTACTCTTGAAATAGAACACTTTCAGGGACTCTGCGGAAGTGCATCTAGTTTTTACTGATGAGTAACACTTCACCCTGCAGCCAGATAATAGGGTTAAACTCCTTTGGATAAAATGTCCAACAGATCCGCTCCATTTTCTTGGTAGAAGTATGGTGCCAGGTATCGACCTCTACAACCCGCAGGATGTACCACTAATGCAGCATATTCTACGATCATTTCTGCTAATTTAGTTGTTCCTGGTTTGACAGAATGAATGTTAACTCCCATTCTTACCATGTTAAAGTAATCTACACATTCCTTGAAGAAGAAGAGTCTGAATAAATGGAAAAGACTACTTTTTTACCGGACTTAAATTTTAGAGAGTATGTATAGAATGTTCTGGAGAGACACGCCACTTTCAGTACTGATTGTAGACATTAAAAATCCCCTGACAACAGTAGATTTATAGGAGTGGGCGATGAAAACTCACGACCTCATCAACAATCCTGATATCAGCATGCAACATCAGTTTCATGTTTGTCCTGCTGTTCGTGGTGACCATACTTCTCGCTAAAGTGAAATGTCAAGAGCTCGAAAGATGTAAAGTCACGATCTCACACGCGTGTCATCCACGGTCATAAAAAATGTCCTCATTTTCGTCTTTGTTGCCCCCCCAGAGGCTCAGCGATATGTCTGTGAACTTACAACGCTAGAATCTGGGTTTCGATACCCGTGGTGGGCAGAGGACAGATAGCCCATTGTGTAGCTTTGTGCTTAATTACAAACAAACAAATCGTCTTTGTTTATAGGGCCATTAATGTTTCGTCATATGATGAGGATTTGATGTTGGAATTAACGTATTTAAAACTGGTAACGATTGATAGAGGCTATCAACTACAAATCATAGATAGGATGTACAGTAAATATTATAGCAAACTTCAGATTTTAGATGTACTAAATAGCAAATAACAAAAATGAAAAGTAAAGAAAGAATATCTTTGCCTCATGTTTTACCATGGTCAATAAAAATAGGTAATGTGTTTAGACAAAACATGAATTGTCAAGTAACATTTACTTCTCAATTAAAATTAAGTCATGTAATTAATGGTTTGAAAGATAAAATTAAGCGATAAATGTGGTATATATATAAAAAAATTCATGTACTTGTGGTCTGAGTTATATTGGACAGACAAGTAGGAACTTGAAATTTGGAGTAAAAGAACATCAAAATGTAGTGAATAAATTAAAAACGGATGAATTGGCTTTGGCAGAACACTACACATGTTACTGACTGGGATAACGTAAAAATACTTAAACAGGCAACAAAAAAAAAGAGAATCCTTAGAAATAGATCAAAATAAAATGAATATAAATAGAGATTTAGGCCCAGGGGCCACGGAAGTAAACTTTTGGAAATCATTGTTGTAAACGGCGTCACTGTTTGTTTGCTTTTGAATTTCACGCAAAGCTACATGAGGGCTATCTGCGCTAGCCGCTCCTAATTTAGCAGTGTAAGACTAGAGGTAAGGCAGCTAGTCATCACCACCCACCGCCAACTCTTGGGCTACTCTTTTACCAACGAATAGTGGGATTGATCGTAACATTATAACGTCCCCACGGCTGAAAAAGCGAGCATGTTTGGTGGGACGGGGATTCGAGCCCGCGACCCACAGATTGCGAGTCGAGCTCCCTAACCACCTGGCCACGCCAGGCGGCGCCACTGTAAAAACATGTTAATTATACACGTACATTAGGTTTATAAGAAACTTCTTGTGTATTTCATTGTTTCTTCTCCCGAAGATGGTGGAATTATTTACATCGAAACATGTGGAGTTTTAATGTTTCTATTAAATTATATATTTTAAACTTTACAAATAAATTATTGTGCGTGTAAGTAATGTTGATGTCTCGTTTTATTAATTTTATTTAAAATAATAATAATATTGTACAAAATATAAACACATACAACTAAAAAAAAAAAGCTAACTAAAGAAACGGATACTAATTTAACAAAAAAAAAAACAACAAATGAGATTTCTCAGTTGAATTTAAAAATATATTTATTTACATGCTCCTCTCTCCAATTATGGAGTCCCGTTGCAGCACGTTTGTCAGTGCGCCATCTCTAATTCCGAAGTACATACGAAAGCGAATCAACCGGCTGGCAGCGACCAATTTTACTTTATACCTTATTATTAGTCATTTCTCTGTATCAATCTTTGTTATATATGTTGTTTCTTATTAACCACAAAACTACACAAAGGTCCATCTGTGCCCTTCCCACAACGGGTATCGAAATTCAGTTTGTAGCTATATAAGTCCGCAGACCTTTTTGTTATTATCATTTTTATTTCTTTCAGCAGCAGGTACCCAATATAATATTTTAATATTTTTCTCTACTGCTATTTTACGCTTTCTTTTTAGCTGTAATTCCCAATTCAATTTAAGAAGCATTGCAAACCGAATGTGAATGAATTCAGTGCACTGGAAAAGAAACTCAAACTATAGCTCAATAAATTTGAATGAAGCACTAACAAATAACTAAAATATTCATTGAAAAAATGCCCATAAGCTCTTAATAATCTGACGAAATTTATTTAACACAAACGTAAACAAAACATTACATGACGTCAGAACAAAAACATCAACTACAAACATGGCGCCCTACAAAATTGATTACAACGAAAACTACAGAATAAAATTTATAAAAAAAAAAGTAAACTGACAATATTTCATACATTACGAAACATAGCATAATTAACAACTCTAAAATGTCCAGTTTGACTATATTTTATTTAGACAGTGAAATATCAGAAAAAATCTAAAAAATATCATGTGCCTGGTAGCTAAATTGAAACCTAGTTATGTTTGACTTAAAATAAACATGCTTATTATTATTTCTCCTTTAACTTAATCTATGGTACTAGTACGAAACTCTTACCAATAGAAATATAAACATTCTGAAAAAAATTTAAAAACAGAGAGACATGAAACACCGTGTCTACACCGTACTCCAGTCACGTATATTTTGAGACATATACTTGTTTCAGTCAATAGTGCAAACATAACTCTATTATTTAATTATTTCTGTTTAACTTTTGACAACTTGACGGAAATAATATATGGGATAGTCATAAATTATAACCTCAAGTCATTGTGGACCCATTAATATTGTTAGGGTGATTGTAAGAAACAAAGATTTGTCTTATTAACGCATTAGACACAAATAACCACTAATTACGGGTTGGAAGTTTAAGCTTTATGTGGTAAAACCACGCTTTTCAACTTTTTATTTTGTACCAATTACGAACAGAATGTTTTGTTAACCGAACAATATCGTATTTTGTCTAATTATTCCTAGCTCGTACATGACGAACTCTTTGAGTTGCCACCTTATTCTAAACTTCTTGTTTTTAGAAATATTTTGAAACTCTGACATTGAATATTAAAATGTTACTTCTCCATATATCAAAACTAAATTTTATCCTGTTGTTTCTTATTTTTTTCTAAAGGTTGTAATTCAATGCACGCTGGTTTAATATTGCGTAATTCATTCAAAACAACCAATGATTTTTCTTGTTAAATATCTGACGTCACATTTAGATAAGCTTTTCCAGCTCCAACTATATGAATGATTTATTCATCAGGTTGGTAGAAAAGGCGAGATTTCTCAAAGGAATTGAAATTGCAGAAACAAGCGTAAATAACAAGTTTAAAACGCTACTCTGTTTTTGCTAGACGAACGTATATTTCCACTAGTATGTTTAAACCTGGCCATAAATGATTAAAAATTAACAACAGAGAATAAATTAAAGAGCATTTTTGAACAGCTTATTTCATGTTATGTATATGTACAGAGGATAGATAAAAACGATAGACCGCCATGTGTATTAAGTAGCGCTGTATCTTAAGTAACGAAGAGGGAAGTACTTGGATTTTCAATGTTAAATGTCAGCAAGCAGTGTCAATCATCTGAGATGCCAAGGCGGAGAAACGCCATTCATCGGAGAAGTGTACGTTTGCGCATGTTATGGAACAATGGCCATAAAGTGCAGCTCAAGTACAAGGGTGAAAGGTTAAAAGGTCAAATGAGTCAACATTCGCCCTTTTCAGCCTAGTGCTTAGTCATACTATAAGGGGTTCAAAACGTTCTTTTATGAGTTGGATTTGTTGGTATGAACTTGAACCAGTCATTGCCCGACAAAGCAGGATAACAGCTAGTGAACCGAGAACATCTGACAAGACCGTATTGCATCTATCTACACTGCAAGAGTTGTTACAGACTGGTTTACGTGAGGAAGTTTTAGCTCATCAATCCTCTGACTGTAATACTTAACACAGAACAATATTTAAGGAAGCTTTATATATTTAGATTTCATCTTGTTTCATTAAGATGTTTGTAAACACTTTTCTCTGAACATGAACTTGCACAAAATACAAAGAATAACAGCTTCTTAATTTTTTTTCCAAATTGTATCACTAAGTGCTTTGTAAATATTTCCTTTGACTCCGAATGACTGCAACGAGTGGATGTTGTAATAAACTTGTCGTTTTATATATGTATCCACTAATAGCCCATATTTTCAATAATTGTAAGATAATACTCACAGAAGTTGTCCCCCCCCACCGTGGCACAGCGGTATGTCTGTGGACTTACAACGCTAGAAACCGGGTTTCGATACCCGTGGTGGGCAGAGCACAGGCAGGCCATTGTATAGCTTTAAGAACACACAAATAGACAGTGACCCCCAGGGTTCAGCTATAGCCAATCCTAAGTTTGAACTACTGGCCAGAAAGAAGGCAATCTAGAAGCTATTGTGGAAAATGTGCCATCTGTTAGAACAAAGAAGAACTAAAGACCGTTTTTGTTTTTTGAATGCCTCCTTAATATGAGGATAAACTTGATGAAAGTTTATTATTGAGAGTTCCACGAAAGTTTAAGATTACTATTTCTGATAAAAAATCAGGTCATTTAAAGATAACATACGATACAAAATAATGAAATTTAGAAGCATTAAAAAACGATCTCCTTTTTTTATGATTTCTTATTAGTACACTTTGGGTCAATTGCGTCGCAACCGTTGTCCCAAACCATATATTTATATTGAATTGGAAACAAATATTTTACCCAATGAAGGATAAGGAAAAAAAATGATAGAAAAGTTTAGCTAGTCGCATCTCGCAAGCTTTCACATAAAAGATATAGCATTAAAAAAAATAGGAAAATTTTAACCACAATCTACAAATTGTAATGTAAGCAAACTAAAACAGATATCCAGGTTTCACGACTCTGCTGAATTATGTTTGCAACTTTTTGTTTTTTTTACTTTACTTCATTAAATATTCGAGAAACCTAGATGGCTATGCATCTCCTCCTAGTTGGCAACCATCTACTTAAAACATCGCTTGGTCGATAAACGGCAGCCATGTCCTGTTCGCATGTCATAATTAATAAGTAGTACAGTTCGTCATCCGTCATAGTCGATCGATGTCCAGATTCATCTTACTCAAGGTTCTTTTACTTTTAGATGAAGTGATTCGGAAACTCACGAGGCTTAACAGTTCTGTATGTTGATTCATTTGGGTCTTGCTAAACAACAGGTTATCTGTGTACAACGGGGAATCGAAGCCCGGATTTTAGTTTTGTAAATACTTATCCCTGACCTACTGGGGGGGGGGCAGGAGCAAGTAGATGTAGACTAAAAACTTAATAGCTCGGTAAAAGCAACACAGTATGCAAACACGATAAACAATTGTGAAATGTCTTATTTTTTAAATGTAGTCGAATTCGAATCGGTAAACCAAACTACATACCATTAAGTACCATTTAAAGTTCGTTTCTTGATTATTGTTGAAATTTCGGAAACCTGAACTAATGCTAAAAAAGTCATTTGGTATAATTAACGTCGCGGGCTTAAAAAAATGGCGTAAAACAAACTTTATTATTCGGTCAAGTTAAAGATTGTTTCTCGATTCTAGTTCGAATTTCAAAATTCTCCCTCAGCTGCAAATGATAAAAACCTGAAATTCTTCGATAAAACCCCAGCTACGGGTTCAGTGGGAAACAATGGAACGATAACTAAGAGCCTAATACGAAATTTCTTGTTACCGAATACTTTTGCATACAGTAAACCAAATCATTACATTCGGTAAAATTTAAAGCTCAGTAGATGATAATGGCAGTGTGAAGTTTCTTGTTACCAAGGGACAGTTTTACATTCGGTAAACCACTCAAAGCAAATGGCATACCATTCAGAAAACTTTAAAACATATACACATATATGTATATATATACTTGTAGTTCACCAATGATATTTACCACTAATGTATCATATATATATATATACTTGTAGTTCACCAATGATATTTACCACTAATGTATCATATATATATATATATATATATATATTTGTAGTTCACCAATGATATTTATCACTAAAGTATAGTATATATATATATTTGTAGTTCACCAATGATATTTATCACTAAA
>NW_013668024.1:147623-153939 GCF_000517525.1 Limulus polyphemus | reverse complement strand
GAAGGAAGAAAGATTTCTCCAGGTTTCATATATCAGTCATGGCAATGTGACGACAGTGAAGGAAAAAAGATGTCTCCAATTTTCATATGTCAGTCATGGCAAGGTGACGACAGTGAAGGAAGAAAAATTTCTCCAGTTTTCATATGTCAGTCATGGCAAGGTGACGACAGTGAAGGTTACTGGTGCTCATTTATTTCATTGAAATATTTGTTGTAAATTACTACACCAAATATATTCCAAATCAACCAAATTATGTCTTGCTCCTTTGTCCGTAGTCATAAATAGAAAAAAAATTATCATAGTGATGGAAACTTATTATAAGCAAAGCTTGTAGAGGGAGCACCAAGTCATACTTCTGACACAGTCGGGGGAGGTCTATACAAACCTTGTTTCTTGTAAGTTCCCACCACTCTTTCAGAAGTATGACGGTGTCACTTATACAAACCTTCCTTCTTGTGCCTGCCCCAACTGTGTCAGAAGTATGACTCGGTGCCACCTATACAAACCTTCCTTCCTGTGCCTCCTCCAACTGTGTAAGAAGTACGACTCGGTGCCACCTATAGAAACCTTCCTTCCTGTACCTCCCCCGACTGTGTCAGAGGTATGACTAGGTGCCACCTATAGAAACCTTCGTTCTTGTGCCTCCCCAACTATGTAAGAAGTATGACTCGGTGCCACCTATACAAACCTTCCTTCTTGTGCCTCCCCAACTGTGTAAGAAGTATGACTCGGTGCCACCTATACAAACCTTCCTTCTTGTGCTTCCCCAACTGTGTCAGAAGTACGACTCGGTGCCACCTATACAAACCTTCCTTCTTGTGACCAATGATATTTAACACTAATGTATAGTGTATATATATATTTGTAGTTCACCAAGCAACATGTTATTGATACGTATACTACATTCATCAACAACTGGAAGTCTGCCAAGGATGCTCTCAAACTGACCACACAGGCAAAACCTGCTTTTCAAAAGTTTTTAGAGGTGAGATTTTCTGTTTATCGTTTGGTTCTGTTACGTTTTTAAAATTCCCCCTTCTCTCTACCTGTTCTAATGAAATAATTTCGTTATTTCACCAAGTAGTGTTAATAAACGCGTTCGTTATTTTAGAAGACATGCAAATAAAGTCAACTATCGCTGTATTAATGACGTTACATTAAGTAGGCTTAACAAAATGTTTATAAAACCTAGAACTTTCGCCGTCATCAATTTTAAAATTGAAATGTATAAAACTGGACTTGCATAAGTAATTAAGTTTGATAGCAAATTATAATTTTGCTTGGTTATCAAGTGGGTTACTATATCGCTAATGTCATCGATATGTCTTAGACCAAATGTTCATGTTTGTTTAACATTCTTATTAACGGTAATGCATTGATCATGTTTTAACATCATAGACGCAAAGAAGTAGAATTCCACATGTATATCTGTGTGTGTTTTGTGAACCTTTTTCATTTTACGCACTGAATGTTAAGAACGTAATCCACTGAAAACCTCATCCCACTTCAGCAATAATTCAAGTCAACCACTACGAATCGAACCCTGGATTTTAACGTTGTAACTTGTACACTTACCACTGACCCACTAATATTAATGTGGATGTATTTGAAGTGAAAGAAAGGTTCAATATTTGGTTATTTTCAACTGTACAGACCCGGCATGGCCAGATGGTTGGGACGCTTGACACGCAATCTGAGGGTCGCGGGTTCGAATCCCCGTCCCACCAAACATGCTCACCCTTTTAGCCGTGAGGATTTATAATGTGACGGCCAATCCCGCTATTCGTTGATAAAAGAGTAGCCCAAGAGTTGGCGTTGGGTGGTGATGATTAGCTGTCTTTCCTCTAGTCTTTCACTGCTAAATTAGGGACGGATAGCGCAGATAACCCTCGGGTGAGAAGAAAACAAAACCTTCCTTTCTAAACTGAAAACCCCTCCCCCCAGTGGCTTAGCGGTAAGTCAATAGGCTTGTGACACTAAAATTCAGGTTTCGATACCCATGGTTGGCAGAGCACAGATGCCCCATTGTGTAGATTTGCGCTTAATAACAACCAGTCAAAGAAACAAATTGAAGACGCCCCCAGTGACTCAGCGATAACAATCACACTTAAGACACTTAAACTTTGTGTGTGTGTGGAGGGGGACTGGTATTGAGAAATGTAATGAAAAGAAAAGTAAAAAATATATGATATTTGGTACTAAACTACGCTCAAAAAATTGTAATGATAGTTCCAAGTTCTATTGTCTAGTATGTAATGCTTACTTAAGAACATAAGCGATACTGTTCAACCCCACTAAGCCAGTATAATACTCTGTTTCATGAACAACAATTATATTTCATAACATGTTAAAAATAGCTACTTGTGAAAATATCTATATATAGATATATTCCAAATTTAAACGTACCAACTGAATGTTAAACGTTTCTTTGGCACAAAAAACGAGAAGAAAACAAAATAACCTATGGGATTCGAAACCTTATCTTTCACTTTTTTCACTCAAGTATAACTTAATTCCAGAGTAATAAAAACTACCGCTTAAGTTTACTTTAAGAGCGAATGTATTAGTTTACACGTACATACGAGGCCAGGCGTGGCTCGGTAGTTAGCGTGCTTGAAATGTGAATACGAATGTTCGTAGCTCGCGTTCCGTTGTTCCAAAAATGCGCTAAGCTCTGTAGGTCAGATCCCACTATTCGGTCAAACAAGAGCAGTCCAAAGTTGGCATTTGGTGCTATCTGACCAGCTACGTTTCTTCTGGTACAATGGTCCTCGTCCCACTGGTGGTGTGAGAAGCTAACACAGTCTTCTGGTACAATGGTCCTCGTCCCACTGGTGGTGTGAGAAGCTAACAAAGTCTTCTGGTACAATGGTTTTCAAAGTGTGGTCCTCGTCCCACTGGTGGTGTGAGAAGCTAACAAAGTCTTCTGGTACAATGGTTCTCAAAGTGTGGTCCTCGTCCCACTGGTGGTATGAGAAGCTAACAAAGAGATATGACTTTACAGTTTAGTCCTAGCTGAGGACAGTAAAATAAAAATTTCACTTTAAACTTTCCACCCTCAAAAATTTAACTTTCAGTTTTCGGTAGATGGAGTCAGTTACTTATAGTAAACAGCATGGGAAAATTACCCAACAAGATGGACAACCGAAGACCCCATGGTGAACCCTCTAAGCCTTATGGATTTACCAGTAACTATCAGACAAGAGGGAGTAGTAGGCGTTGTGATGATGTTATAATTTTAAGTAACAAGATAAACAACCCGTTGTTAGGGGATCGTATTGAGTGAAACAGGTTAGAGCCATCAAGGATAGTGACCGTAAAAACATTTTTGTAGTTTTGTTTTTATTTCCTGTTTGCAGCATACGTCTCGTGAGCACAAAGGAAAACTTACGTTAGACGCCTTACTGATTATGCCTGTTCAACGGATTCCCCGCTACGAGCTCCTGATCAAGGTAAGTGTATGGTAATCACCCGTGCCACAAAACGCCCTCTATATTTTCTAAGTACACAGTAGATCATTTTGTTCCGTTGATTAGTGCGAGACATAACTGTCGAAACGTTGTGGTTTGAAATTTAGTGATTGTTGTAGTGAAGAAACATAGCTTGACGTCTGATGCTTAGTCGGTTTAGTTTTTGCAAACAAAACTAGTCTTTTACCACGAGACAGTTATATAATCCTACTACACTTCTTTACAAACTATGTGATCACGAATATGAGGTTTTACTTCAAAATCATATTTAATACATTATGGAATTCGAAAATGTCACGTCACCTTTTCTTACTGGGTGTAACTGACACCCAGGAGTGGCATACATATAGGTGAAGTAGCTGGGGTAACTGTCCCAGGTGTCCACCTGACCTGACTCAAATTAGTCTCAACTCATGAAAGGTCAACTTGTGAGGTACACAAATTAGTCTCAACTAATAAAAGGTCAACTTGTGAGGTACATAAAATTAATGTTGTTTTTTTTGTCTGATGATACTTATTCTCAACTAGTATTGGGTTATTTGTAAGATATAAAAAATAACACTTTTAGGACCAGGATCTCACCTCATATACAGTAGTAACTCGTTAAAGGCCCATCTGTAAACAACTAAAGATACCGTAACCCCCCCTCGCCCAGTCCATGTAATATTACACGAAACAGTCGGAAACATTGTTTTATTTTACTTATGTTAAAACTTACTGCATTTCTTTATTTACGAAACACTAGTAGGAGTTAGACCTCCCTCCTCCCCCGCATAAAAATAATTGGGCCCCCTATATTTATTTCCCTATAATTTTAGTTACGATTCGGGCCTTCTTTCGGCTCGGGCCTCCGTAAAATTGTGGGGGCATACTTACGGCACTGCTCCTGGGCCTTTAAATAGACCACGGAGGACGATTATACATAGAATTATTAGTTTTTTACTCACTAAATATTTCTATCATTTAGTTTAGTAAATTAATGATGAAAACAAAATCAAATACTAGGTTAAGAAAATACATAATCCATATTTAAATAACATATACATATATAGATATATTGCTTTAGTCAGACACGGTAATAAAATCTGTTGTTGTTGTCAGATGATAAAAACATTGGAGAAAGATGTTTTAGCTTTATACAAGTACTTTATTTTCGTTGAGTTGAACCTCCTTCCACTTCCTCACTGACAAAATTGTATCCATAACAACAAAGCGTAATACGTTCAAACAACAAAGCGTAATACGTAAGTTATCAAATTTCAGCATATGTATATTTGCTCATATGAATTTAAATATAACGTTATACAATACATATGGAAGAATGTAATATCTGCTTTAAACCAATCAACAGGAACTGTTGAAGCACACCCCTGTTGACCATCCTGACCACCAGTCACTTGTCCTGGCTCAAAAAGAGGTCCACGAGCTAGCAGTGAAGATCAATAAGATGGAACGTCAAGCCTTCCAGTACGAGCAGTTGCAACAGAGAGTCAAAGATATTGAAAATTTAATAGATGGCGCTGTTGACGTGAGTAAAACGCATATACATTGAACATTAGGTTATTCCTGAATCACGAATAACACTCAGATACAGCAAAAAAAAAAGAAGTTTTTATTTAATTGACCAACCTAAAACTTCCATTAATAATTAAACTTGGATTATTTGAAAATTGCGTATTCTATTGTAACCTAAGTTACAGTCGACAATTAACGAGCGTTTCTTGAATCACGTAACACGTAATTGTGTTAATGTGTTTGATTTAATTCGTTTCGACAATAGCTGTATTTCCTCTGGTAAACATAATTAGTATGTTTTTGTCAGAATCTCGTTAACTTTTGGTTATAAATTTGCTTATTTAACTAGATGTCCCCCGGTGGGACAGCGGTAAGCTTACGGACTTACAACGTAAAAATCCAGGGTTCGATTCCTTCGCGGTGGACACAGCAGATATCCAAATTTGGCTTTTCTCTAAAATAACCAAATAATATAGATATGTAAAAATGAACCAAGTCATAATTTTGCGGCCCGACATGGCCAAGTGGTTAGGGGGCGCTCGACTCGCAATCTGAGGGTCGCGGGTTCGAATCCACGTCCCACCAAATATGCTCTCCCTTTCAGCCGTGGGGGCGATATAATGTGACGGTCAATCCCAGTATTCGTTGGTAAAAGAGTAGCCCAAGAGTTGGCGGTGGGTGGTGATGACTAGCTGCCTTTCCTCTAGTAGTGCACTGCTCAATTAGGGACAGCTAGTGCAGATAGCCCTCGTGTAGCTTTGCGCGAAATAAATAAAAACAAACATAATTTTGCTTAAATACAATTTTGTGGTCTTCCTCAATTAATTCAGTAAAGCAGTGACGAACATTGTTTTTTGACGTGGACCAATCACAGATACAGTTGTGCCAAAACGCACCGGAATGCAGTTCCCATACCTTTTTTTTGAACGTGTCACCATGAGAACTCGCAAACGACACCGTATTTTACAGTTAGTCAAGTATTACTGTTGCCCATTGACGATTGTATTTCAATATCAGTATATAAACAAAGTAAGCTTTTAGTGTATTATTCGCAAACGAAATATCCTAAACATAAAGAAGTCGGTGGGAGGGAATGCTTTATCCTAAACATATAGAAGTCGGTGGGAGGGAATGCCTTCGAGTACTCCCACAAAGCATCATGTTTTTAATGTTGTAAATGGAAGTAAATTTAGCATTCAATCGCTTTGAGCACATCGCATTTAAAAAATTATGAGAAGAATTATGACCCTGTGACGAACTACAAATATATATATATACATTAGTGATAAATATCATTGGTGAACTACAAATATATATATATACTATACATT
>NW_013668024.1:144335-146623 GCF_000517525.1 Limulus polyphemus | reverse complement strand
CACTGATCAATTATGGACGATTGTTTGTTTGTTTGTAACTAAGCACAAAGCTACACAATGGGCTATCTGTGCTCTGCCCATCACGGGTATCGAAACCCGGATTCTAGTGTCGTAAGTCCGCAGACATACCGCTGACCCACGGGTGGCGGACTCGACTGAGAAATGTCACTACTGGTTGGTTATTGGTCGCTGATCAGATGTGGATGATTGTTTGTTTGTTTGTAATTAAGCACAAAGCTACACAATGGTCTACCCGTGCTCTGTCCACCACGGGTATCGGAACCCGGATTCTAGCGTGGTAAGTCCGCAGACATACCGCTGTGCCACTGAGGGACAATTATGAACGAACTAGAATATTAGAAATAAATAAATAAAAGTATAAATTACTTCCATTTTTCTAATCATCTTTACAATCCATTCATTTCTTGCTGTTAAAAAGTTAATATAAACGATTTTCATACAAATTAATGTTTTATTTTATACAAGTATTTATAGAAGTTTATTTTAATATTGTAAGCTAGGTCATTCAGTTTTAAAATAATTCAAATTCTACAGGTCTAAAGTAGCAAGTTTTGTTTTGTTAATATTAATTAGATAAAAATACATTTTTAATGTTCTCGTCGAACGTATTCATCACTTGCAATAAAACATTACTGCACATGCTCAGTGAACAAATTGTTTGTTTGTAAGATCATGCAAGGGAATACTGAGAAGAAAAATAAAAAATTCTATTTTTTTTTAGTTAGTTCAACCAGATCGGACGTTTATTAGATACGACGATGTGACGGTCTCGGTAAGTAAACAGGTTTTGCTATTTTCTGGTTCGATAACGTGTGACATTGTCAAATTGTAATATACCATTACAGTTGCTATGGAAACAATCCCCTCTTAGTTGTCACGGTAACATCCATATTTCTGTCGTCAAAGCGTGACTGGATCTTATGATTTTCCATAAGATGTCCTTCAAGTTATTTGGACTTTTTTTGTAAATGTACTAACACACAACCATTGTTTATCGGATTATCAATCTGTTCTATGTTATTGCTGGAAAAGTTTATCAATCTGTTCTATGTTATTGCTGGAAAAGATTATCAATCTGTTCTATGTTATTGCTGGAAAATTTCCATTTAAAATACTATACTGACTTAACAAAATTATTTTAATAGAAAAATTCTTCTGATTAAATGCCCGTTGGTTTGTATCGAAATAACATTGATTAGGTAAATCAGTGGTGTAGTGCTAAATGTAGACTAGAGGGGGCGCCACGGCATTCTTTATTCTGGAAGAACAGATAATAATCAACTAATGCTTGGAGACCTCTCCAAGCGTTATTAGTCTCAAAGTGGGTTCCTCGTCATCGAATAATCAACTTAATTATTAAAATCATTATCATGTTTATTAATAAATTAGTAACTCAAATAATCATTGATATTATGTGAAAGTAGCAGTGCTTGTAAGATCATTAGAGCTTTAAGCTAACGATAAAACGTAATTTTATTTAAAACGTTTCATAAAAAAGCAATACGAAAAATCACGTGAACCAGCTAAATATAGGGTTCATTTACAAACGTTTTCATAGTGGGTCGATCAACCTCTTCCACTCTTGTTTGCATCTCATCATAAGCTGAGTGGTGGTTGTACAATCAATTTGTGGTGTAATACCTTACTCAAGTTGCACACTAGGTGTCGCTCTCAAAGTCGGGCACTTACTTTAAAGACGATCGGAAATGAAACGTTACTTACATTTTGAAAATTATCATACGATAAAAATGTTTAATGTCCTGACTTGCTTTGTATAATGTTTGATTGCATTTTTTGAATAAGTTGCATGAGTTTCTAATTGAATTTTTGAAATTATATATATATGCGAACTGAAATAATTCAAGATAATGAAATTATGTACATTTGAAGTAAGAGGACAGGCGCTCTCACCCGCACATGAAGTGCTTAAAATTCGCGTAAATTTTGCTTTACACCAACTTCACCTGATTCATTACTATGATAGTGTTTTTAGGTGGTTTTAGGTTTTTACTCTGTTTTGAATACATCTGTTTCGAACACATCTTATTCAACGCCTAGTTTAGAAGAAGCAACATTATATATAATTATGCGATTCGAAATAATGACTTGAAGAAGCAACATTATATATAATTATGCGATTCGAAATAATGACTTGAAGAAGCAACATTATATATAATTATGTGATTCGAAATAATGACTTGAAGAAGCAACATTATATATAATTATGTGATTCGAAATAATGACTTGAAGAATCAACATTATATATA